>NC_141610.1:36322427-36559927 GCF_047967505.1 Dipteris shenzhenensis | reverse complement strand
ATCACATGGGCAGAAGAGCTTGGTTTCTTCATCAAAAGGAAAGAGACTCTTTCTACTTATGTCAAAAGGGAGTTCAATGGTGTTGAAGATCCATGGGATGCTACTTTCTTAAAAAAAGATATGACTTCAAGCCTTGTGGTAGGCATAATGATAGAGCCAAAAGAGAGCTTTGTGGATATTTTTACAAAGAGTTCAGATCCTGAAGTTGGCGATCTTCATTTTGTCGTGTCAAGGAGAGACTCAAAGACCTTTGTAATGCCTCCTCCTCAACCATCAAAGTTTCTAAAGCTACAAAGTGCATTGGAGACTCTTTCATATACTTGGGAGCAATTTTCCTAGTGTGGTGGAAAAAAGGATGCATGCAAAGATAATGTTTGAGTACTTTCAGGATGCACAATATGCTCCTCATATTCAAGGATCTTCACATGAAGGATATCAAAAAGCTCAGACTTCGATGCAGGGACAAGAAGAACAGGCACACTGTCACAAACGTGTAGAACATGAGCGCAAACTTCTAGAGCAAGAAATGGTGGATGTAACTAAGGATGATGAAACACAAGCCTTGAGTGCATAGGAATTTAAAAAAATTGAAGAAGATCAAGGTCAATCCACTGCAATTATGCTAGAAGCTCTTACTAGCAAACCACGACGTGAAATGCAAAAGGCTAATACTGCAAGAGCCACGGTTCCAAGCAGTAAAAAAAGACATCGCCCCACTATAGAGAGAGATAATGTGGATGAAAAACGGTTAAAAGAAGAGAAAGATGAAGAAGACTCAGAACCCGATGCTGAAGATGATGAGGATGAACTCACATCAATCAAAAATCTTAATCTGCGTCTTAATGAAGCAGTTACAAATGATGATGTGGGATATATCTGGGGTCAAAGGACGTGGTTTGTGAATGCCAAAGATGTGGAAGCTGCAACTCTCTTTACTAATAGCCGAAGCCTTGATATATCCTATGCAATGCAAATATATGAGGCTTTGAGAGATGGTAAAAAACCTGTGGCAAGCAATGTGGTCTTGCACCCAATAATGTTTTGTCCAATCAAAAATAGAGTTCTAGGATCAAACAACATTTATAGGGCCTACACATTTCGAGGAAACCTTCAGTCGATTCTTTAAAGACACTCTTAAAAATATTCCACATGAACAAGGCGAAGAGGCACAAGGTGAGAATATGCTAAAGGAAGCAAAGAAGGAATTCCTCCTTCATTGCAGATTCCAGCCCATTGATGGTCAACATTGGGCTTATGCTTGTAATCAGATCGCAAAGGAAGCATAGGAGGTCAAAAGACTCACTCCAAAACAATTTGCAAAGATAAGTTCATTCCATTATTATGTGCAACAATCTGTATATTCAAGCATGAGATCAAGTATTTGATTGAGTCCGAAAGACTCAATCATTATGTCCATGAAAAGCATAAGATATCCTCAACATCAGAGGTCTTATAGAAGGCAAGGGTTATATGGACGACATTTGGTTCTCCAAATCCTGATTTGAAGTGAAAGGTCACAAAAGCAGACGCCGACACACTCACGAACTTCTATACTTCTTTGAGTGCAGTTGTGCCTGGGGGAACTCAAGAGCGAGAAGAAAGTATGACAAGCCTCAAGGTGGTGATGGACAGATATGCTGACTACACTTCTATCATATTTCATCATGTTGAAGTGTTCAATGAGATGCTTGAAACGTGCATTGCTTGTGAGCGTGGACAATTGACCTATGAAGCTCCTTTGTTTATCTCCAGAAAGTCAAAGGTAATGGATAAGAAGGAGTTGACGGCAAGGATGTGGAGGCCTATAAAGTACTTACCTGACAAGTATGCATCCATGGCAGCACAAAAAATTTTAAAGAAAGAATGGTTTTTTGGAAAAAAAGACAAAGACCACTGCATGGAAGAATGCATCAATGTACAGGTGAGGCGTGATACAGTGCATAGTGCCATTAAGTATTTGCTGTCAAAGAAACAAATTCCACTTACTCATTGTAACATTAACTATAATGTGGTGAAGCATATAGCTTCTTTGTCAACACCCAAGGTAAATCTATGGGCAAACAGGTGGATTAAAAAGGATGAAGATGGGTCAGAAATAGTAACCTCTTATATGAGAAAAGAAATCCCACAACAGGTGGTTGCATATGTGGAAAGATTAATCAGCAAGATAAGGATGCCGACAAATATGCACCAAAGTTTTCAATTCAATGTAGAGGTTACGGCAGAGTCTAGAAAGCTTGTGAACTTCAGGGGAGTCTCAGAAGATGACTTCTTCAAGAATGAGTCAGCATGGTATAAGCCACAACTATTCTTTATTAATGAAGTTTCTAGCGATACCACCATTAGCAAAGTGGCAATTTGCAACATTGTCATTTTTGTTGATAAAAAAGACAGAAGCCATGCAGGTTACTCTAGAGCGAGCATATTCATCAGATTTGAAGATCTATAGTGGTGTTTATGCAGCAAAGAGAGGCAAGAGAGAATGTGGCATAGCAATTCAATCTCTTGAATCATTCTTTTTGTGTATGCGGAGTCCCAACCCTGATCACTCCTTACAAAAGAACATAAGAGGGAATTCAAATAATTTGAGATTGATGCTAGAAGAGCAAGATATTCCCAAGTCCATACATTATCAAAAAAACAACTATGGAAGTCCTGCAAAAAGTGGGAGTCTCTTGCTTACCATGATGGAGAATTTACTACCGGCAGGTTGGGAGGTCACCTTATGCAGGATGGGATATTTATTTGAGGATCTCCTCAGAAAAGGCAACTCCACAAATATTATTGAAAATAAGCATTTCATGGCTTATTTTCAGCTTCAAGCAGATCTAACCACAGGCTATGAAAAAGAGATAGACCACAAGGACACTGATGACATGGATGATTACCTTGAAGATCATAATGTCCCAGTTGATGATGATGAAAAGATGGACTTACATGACCCGTTCAAAGAGAGGTTGGTGGATGAAGACAAACATGATGATGCCTTCTTTGATAATTATGGCTCGCAGGGTTATGAAAAAAGACCACTACGACAATACTTAGCGGTATGAACTCTCTATTTCTCAACTAAATACAATTTTTTAAATAAGATTTAAATTTAAAGATAATGAATCTAATCTCTCATATTTGTTTACAGGCAATAGAGGGAGAAGAAATGGATGAAGTCAATACGGAGGCACTCCCTTCTACTTCAACAATGCAACCACCTCTAAATTTGATTGAAGAATCCCATGCGCACAAGAGCTTTAAAGACACCATGGAAAAGCAGAATGACCCCAAACATAGAATACAAGCTATGACAGAGACCCATTCTGCAAATTTAGCTGCATTGTATAAAATGGAGAGCTCATTTGAAGTTAGGATCGTTTTGAAACGAGAACCTCAGTATTTGAGCTTTGGTAGAGAGGAGGTTTCAATCCTCTACAATCCTTTAAAAGAGGTTAATGACAATGTTATCATGGCCATTCTCAGGTAACGTTTGTTTATTTGTTGCTACTTCAATGAGCTAACATTTGTTTATTTATTCACAGTGTAGTTATATAATCAGTTTCCTAGTGCAGAATGCAAATCAATTCTATGAGCTAACGTTTGTTTATTTCTTGGTGCAGTGTAGTTATTTGTCAGCTTCCTAGTGCAATGCAGCATCGTGTCTACATGCTCGATGCTCTCCTTTCTTCTATTCTTAGCTCTCCTCAAAAGACTATAGAAGATGTTTGTACCTGGTTAAGCCCTTTGAATTTAGATGGGGTGCGAGTCATCTTAATGCCTTATCATGAGGCGTAAGTATCAACTCTAACCTTATTTTTACTATTTCTTTGGCAAGTTTGTGTAAAATAATAATCATTTTTATTCTGGTCGTGTAGCTCACATTAGAGTCTGATCGTCTGACCTTGAACTCAACCATTTGTGGTTTGTGAATTCAATGGAAGGCTATCATGCCAACTCCCCAAGGTAATTATTCTCTTAATATTTTTGATACTTTCTTATTTTGTATCTTATGATCATGACATATTAATATATTTAATATGTCATGATGGACAGTGCTGCATATCAGCTAGTATCTGCTGTCAAAACAACCACGGAGCAACAAGATCAAGTAGAATTCAAAAGACGTCTGCCAGTGGAGTAAAAAGATGGGCACAGCTATGGGTGGAGAGTTGCCTACAACTGCATGTTGTTTCTTAGAGAGATTTTTGATTTGGAGTTAACAGTCAAAATGGAATCATATACAGAAGCCGATCTGCTAGCATTTCGGGCTGAGAGAATTCAGTGTCTAATTACTACCATTGGGAAACAACTTGAAAATATGACTACATTGCAGCATGTATAAAACCTTATCTTTATACTTGTATGCTTGTTCAAGCCTTTAATTGGGATGTGTAAATCTCATAACTTTTTTATATTTTCCTCCAAGAGGAGAAGAGATTGAGTCTTATGAAAGCATGCTATCTTTATACTTCTATGATTATTTAAACCTTTATTTTTATTTGGAATGTGTAAATCTCATAACTTTTTAAATTTTTCCTCTAAGAGGAGGAGAGACTCACTCTAATGAAAGCATGTATGAAACCTTACTTTTTAAATTTTTGCTCCAAGCAGAGAGAGACTCACTCTAATGAAAGCATGTATGAAAACTTATCTGCTTGTTTAAGCCTTAATTTGGGATGTGTACATCGCATAACTTTTTTATATTTTTATAGCAGAAGGAGGATGTAGAAGACATAGCAAGTGAAGAAGAATACGATGTAGACTACTCTCTCAATAAGATGAGTCATGAAAATATGAATCTATTGGAGCAGATTGGAAGTTCATTCACTGCTATGTTGTTAATTTAACAACAACCTCATTTTTTTGAATTTGGTGAAGAAGAGATTTCAATCCTCTTGAATCCTAAGAAAGAGGTTGATGTTAAAGTCATTACAACCATCCTCAGGTTTGATGCAGCCTTTTCCTTGGCTTTATCCTTTGCTTATTTTGATTAAACCCAAGAAGCTAATACTTTTTTTTTAATATAGTAATGTTATAGCAAATTTTCCGCAAAATATACAAAGTGTTTCATATATGGTCGATCCTCGTATTTCAGAAGTGCTTAGCAACAAAGAAGAAACCATAGAGGATGTTTGCAAGTGGTTGAAGCACGTTCCTATGAACGATGCACGAGTTATTTTTACAGCATATTATGAGAAGTAAGCATCAAACCCTACTTGTTTTTTCTATTGCATTGCTAGAATTGTCTCAAACACAGTAATTATTCTTTATTGATAATGCAGCTCACATTGGAGTCTGGTAGTCGTGGACATCCTTGCGAAGAAGTGCTTCTTTACCAACTCAATGACATCCGTCCATGGCACTGTGTTAGAGTAAGTATAGACTACACTTGTTGTCACTTCTTGACATGTAGATTGATATGCAATGCCCATATTCACTGTTGTTATATGTTTTGATGTGCAGATCAGCTCGAAAGTTAGTAGGTGTTATCGACACAGTAATGCGGCAATGTGACTTGGCACAACAAATAGAGTATATAACATGTCAGGTATCACATCAAGAGAATAGCCACATCTATAATTGTGGATGGAGGGTGGGCTACAATTGCTTTTGGGTACTTGGTCAAATTTTTGAGATACAAAATGACACCACACTATCAACATATACGGATTTGCATCTCTATGCATTTATAACATGTACCATTCGAGCAATCATTAAGGGCGACATTATGGACTCTCCCACAAGGCAAATAGATAATGGCTCAGAGGAGTGCAAAATGAATGCCGTCAAAGAGTCAAAGGGGATAGAAGACCTCAACTCTATAAACATGGCTTCATTGGAAGAATTGGGAAGCTCTTTTAATGTTAGGGTTATGATTCAACATAGACATCAGTATCTTGAATTTGGGGGAGAGGAGATTTCAATCCTCTCTAGAGCTTCAAATGAGGTCAATAACAACATTATGATGGCCATTCTCAGGTTTGATACAAACTTTTTCTCTGCTTGATAATTCAATATTTTGAGTAAATCTAATAAGCTAATATTCATTTATTTGTTGGTGCAGTATAGTTATCTCACGATTTGGTACAGTCGTACAAAACCGTGTGTATATGTTGGATTCCCTCCTTTCTCCTATACTTAGCGATAGTAGAAAGACAATAGCCAATGTTTGTAAATGGTTATAGCCTTTCGTTCCCTTCTCGTCGCTCTCTCATCATTCCCTTCTCATTATTCCCCTCCTTCCACTCTACTACTCTCATCAGTCCTCTCCTACTCTACTACTCCTCCCATCATTCCTCTATCTCTCATCGTTCCCTTCTCCTCTCCTACTTTGCTTCGCCCCTCATTCTCTTACAGTCTTTACTCCCTTACTCTCAATGGCTCCTAGATAGTGAAGAAGCTATGATAGCATACTTCGAGGAGCAAAAGAAAAAAGAAGTGAAGGACCACAAGAAGAAAAAGAAGGATGACAGAGAAGAACGTAGCACTTCATCAAAGACCTTTGACCAAATGATGAGAAGACTAGTCTATGCCAAAGTATTATAGAATATTTTGATTTGGATACTCAATTTAAAGTTTCTAGTATATGAGAGTTACCCTCTCTCTTGGATATTTGTTATGATCTAAGAGTGATTATGTTGTATCCCTCTCTTGAATATTTGTTATGCCTCTCTTAGATATTTGCCACCCTTCTCTTGGATACTTGTTATGACTGTAAGAAGTAATTATGCTATATGTTTTTGAAAAGCAATAGCCACTGCCATTTTTGGTGTTCATACGAATACATCCACCTACCTTCCTTGCCACCTTAGTCACTTGCTTGCCAGCTGGTACCTCCTGCTTTGTTATGGTAACTACCAGCTCACCCACCTTTCATAGGTACCTTCTTCACCCTTGTTTTCGGATGACTGACACTGATCTCTCTTGCAAGAGATGTGTGTTGTAGTCTTTCATTATTAATTAATGTTTGTTTTGTTTTGGATTGGCACTCATCTCTCTTATGAGAGTTGTGTGCTGCAGTCTCTTTAAATTATTTGATGTTTGTTTTGTATTGTATTTTAGTGTGTAGACTGGCACTCATCTCTCTTGTGAGAGATGTACAAGTAGAGTTAGCTAGTTTTGGCGTAGTTACACGAGAGTGGAGCATTGATATCTAACACCCCCCCTCAATGTCCACCCGCAAGTGAACTTACTTTTTCGGTCCAATGCCAAGTCAATGAAGATGCCTCTCCAGCAAGTCTCTTCCAAGAGCCTTCATGAAGATGTCTGCAGCATTCTTTGTAGTCGGACAGTACACCAAGTCGACCTCTCCATCCATGATGAGCTCGCATACAAAGTGATATTGAATCTCAATGTGTTTTGTGCGAGCGTGGAACACAAGGTTCTTTGCAATCGCCATGCAACTCTGATTATCACATGATAACTGCATAGGCTTATTCTGCACTGCACCCATGTCCCCTAAAATCCTCCTCAACCACACTGCCTCACAAGAACCAAAACATGATGATTTGTACTCATCAGCCTCGGTAGAAGAAAGAGCAACTGTAGGTTGCTTCTTGCTAACCCATGACACAGCTCCAGATCCAAGTGAGAAATAGTAACCTGTCACTGATCTCCTACTGTCCACATCTCCTACCCAATCCGAGTCACAGAATCTGGTCAAGATGTTTCCCTTGGTATAGTAATCAAGTGTGCCTTTGATGTATTTCAGCACCTGCATCCTTGCCCTCCAATGGTTCTCCCAAGTCTTATTGGAAAACCTACTTAGTACACCAGTCACAAAGCTGATGTCTGACCACATGTTGCACAAGTAAATCAAGCTACCCACAAGCCTTCTGTACTTTGCTTCGTCCACCAATGGTGATGAATCCTCATTTGAGAGCTTCATGTCAAACTCCATAGGGATGCCAACTGACTTGCACTCATCCATGCCAAATGCCTTCAGTATCTCTCCAGAAAGAATAGTTCAGCTGTGAGATGATTTGTTTTGGCTCTTACCAAACTTCAATTCCCAAACAAAAATGCATCACTCCGAGGTCTATCATTTCAAACTCTCTTCCTAGCAAATGCTTTGTCTGCAAGATCTTCTCTTCATGGTTCCCTGTTATGACAAGGTCGTCCACATAAAGGACCACGATCATACACTTGCCTCCTTCTCTGTAGTTATACAAATTTGCATCAAATGGGCTCCTCCTGAACTTGTTTTGTAGAAAGTAGGCATCAATCCGCTGGTACCATGCTCATGGGGCGTGTTTCAGCCTGTAAAGTGCCATCTTCAGTTTACATTTAGAAAGGCAGATTTTACATCCATCTGAAACACGGGCCAACTTTCAAGTCCCTGCTAAAGCACTGCGAATTGTGGTAAGTCGAGTTGTGGGAGCAAAAGTATCCTGATAATCAAAACCATGTACCTGTGCAAATCCTTTTGCCACGAGCCGAGCCTTATACTTATCCAACGTGCCGTCAGACTTGTACTTGGTCTTGTACACCCACTTGGTTCCGATGACCTTGCATTTTGGTGGTCGATCCACAAGGTCCCAAGTGTTGTTCTTCATTATGGAGCCATACTCCGATTGCATAGCCTCATCACCCTATGCCTCTTCAAGACACTTGGGTTCTTTAGCATGGATCACCTCTGTCATCAAAGCATAGTTGACTAAGTGTTCCTGCGCCCTTCTTTGCTCCTCTAATCTCTTGGACCAGCAATGTTTGAATGGTTCCTCCTCAATGGCTGGAGGTTCTCTGCCATCCAAAAGTTGCTTTACCCACTTCGGGAATGGCCATTGCCATTGCGGTTCTACACACTCTTCTTCCTCTTCTTTATCTTGAATCCTCCCAAGCATTGTTGGGGGAGTTCGGTCTGCTATTGGTGGTTGTACTAGATGGATATCCTATTATCTGGGAAGGAAGCATCCTCCTCCATTTGATGCCACTGTTCTGAGAAGACCACATCGCGACTTACTATTACCTTCTTGGTAACAAGGTTATAGAGATGGTAACCCTTTGCCTCTTCACTGTAGCCCAAGAAAACACAGTTCCAGCTCTTCGGTTCCCATTTGGTCCTGTTAGCATCAGGGACATGCACAAAACAGTCACATCCAAAAACTCTGAAATGTGTAGCTGAAGGTTTCTTACTAGAAAAGGCCTGCAGTGGAGTCATCCCATTCACAACCTTCGTGTAGCTATGATTCAGAATGTAAACTACCGTGTTACATGCTTCAACCTAGAAAGTCTTTGGCAAATCTTTCCCTTTCATCATACTCCTGCCCATTTCACAGATGATGCGCATCTTGCATTCTACTACTCCATTTTGCTGTGATGTATGTGGCGAGGGTTTCTGCCTCTTGATCCTGTAACTTTTACAGTAACTTTCGAATTCACTTGATGTGAACTCACCACCTCTGT
Source organism: Dipteris shenzhenensis (assembly GCF_047967505.1). Taxonomy (NCBI): domain Eukaryota; kingdom Viridiplantae; phylum Streptophyta; class Polypodiopsida; order Gleicheniales; family Dipteridaceae; genus Dipteris; species Dipteris shenzhenensis. Next base: position 36,550,531 of record NC_141610.1, on the reverse strand, counting down.
CTGATCTCAACTTCTTCACCTTCCTCCCCATTTCTTTCTTGACCATTACATGCCATTCTTTGAACTTACTAAATGCCTCATCTTTAGTCTTCAGGAAGTATATCCATATCCTTCTACTGTAGTCATCGATCAGTGTCATGAAGTAGTAGGAACCACCCAAAGCTTCCGTCTCCATCTTTTCGCAGAGGTCCATGTGAACGAGCTCTAGAGGAGCCTTTGCCCTGTTGGCCTCTTTAGGAAAGGGTTGCCGATGTTGCTTGCCCATCATGCAAGCTTCACATACATCGGGTAGATCTGTAATTTCTGGTAGGTCTGCAATCATTCCACTTTTATGCATCTCCTTTAAAGAACTAAGGTTTAGATAACCAAACCTCTCATGCCACAGCTTAGTGTTCTTCACATTGGCTTGAGCACTGAAAGCTGAGAGTTCATAGATGTTGTTACACCGTGTACCTTTACCAATGACCTTCCCTTGAAGATCCAGAATCTGGGCACCATTCTTATCGAATTGAACTTTGAGGTCCCACCAATGAGGTCCCACCAATCCGTGATCACAGAAATAGACAACAAGTTTCTCTTGATATCTGGCACATAAAAAACATCGGACAACTATTTTACAACTCCATCTGACTTGAGAGCAATCGTACCTTTTCCTTTTTCTAGACATTTTGCATCATTGCCGACTGCTACCAGGATGTCATTCCCTACCGGATGTAGAGAGGTATAGGTCATGTGGTGCAATGCACCACTGTCAATAATCCAAGGTTCCATCTACAGATACATGAACTGCCTCCGTGCAAATCTCCTCAATTGCTATGAATAGCTCTACTGAAACTGTCTGTGCGCTATTGCTGGACTCTTTCTTTACTTCGTTCTTCTCATCTGCAATCTTCTTTTGACACTCATTCTGCTTGTGCCCTGCCTTGTTGCAATAGAAGCACTTGATCTTCTTCTTTCTCTTTTTATCATCAGAAGAACATGGGTTGCCAGAGTCCTTACCCTTGCCTTTCTTTGATCCATCATCGAAAGCCGAATCTTCTCCAGTCCTCGTCTTTTGATGCATCTCCTCCTCTAGAAGCATTGTGCTGAAATCCTCAAAGTTGAGGGGTGGAGTTTTGTTCTACATATTCAGCATCGTAACAAGACTGTCGTACTTTAGTGGGAGAATTTGTATACACTTTCGTGCTAGATTCTCACTGGTGATGGTGATGCCAATTGTAGTCATCTGATCGCACAGATTCTTCACCTTGGTGATAAACTTCTTTGCCATTTTAGACTCGGACAGTTTCTCGTTCGCGAGTTGAGTCTCCAAATTTTGAATCCACATCTGATTTGTGGTCTCGTACTGATTTTTCAAGACCATCCATGCCTCCTCCGCTGTGGTGATATCTTGAATTAACGCCATGACAGAATCACTTACACTGCAAACAATAGAATATAGCGCATTTGCATTTCTTCTTATCCATGCGAGAATCTCAGTACTATCTATTATGCTGCATTGGCTGGATTTGGGCTCGCAACCGGCTTCATGTCCACCCCAGTAGCAGTATCCCAAAGCTCGTATGCGCTTAGGATGGTCTTCATCTTGAACTTCCAGATTGGATAGTTAGTGTCGTCCAATTTTTCGCTTTTGCCGAATGGTGGGATTCGCAGTCTTGCGGGCTAAGCCATCTCTCACAATCTGCTCGCAAACAGAAACACACTACCAAATCTTCTTGCTAGAGCCCCCGAGCTGTGATACCATGTAAGAAAATAATACAACGTCTATGCTCAACAGATAACAAGATCTCGTATGCAAGAAAGAAAAGTAGATAGTATGGAGAATCAAAAATTTGATTACTGTAAAACTAATACAATAGATGGCGCTACCTCCCAACCGTGCGCTCCTATGAGAGAAGCATCGATGGCATGCTGGAAACAGTAGAGGATGGAGGCTGGATGCTAAGGAATCAAGGTTGCTGTAACCAGTGATGAATATGGGCTTCACGGGCTTGCTCTTATATAGCCATCAGTTGTAGTTGGTTAGACTGAATTGGGAAACCGACCTAGTCCACCCAAACTGGCCCACTAGAGGTTAGTCCTGAAATAAGCCACTGACCACACGATAGAACCATGGCATAGAATAGAGCAACTAACCTACGTTACCCGTTCGGCCCACAGCCATCTAGGATCATCTAGGGCTCCAAAAAGGCCTCGTAACCTGAGAGTGGACTACCTCGGGAAATGCTCCATCTACCCTCAGTGCGGTCAGTCATGGGATGCCTTCCCGCACTTGCATGTAGCCTAGTTGGTGGTATGCCAACTCTATCTGAAGTCGTCTGGCCATCAGGCCACACATGGCCCCCATCTGGTGTCCAAACCACGACCTACCAGATAACTGAGCTACTCAAATGCCTTCTCCTCATATGGGGGGCTTACAAGTAGAGTTAGCTGGTTCCTGTGTGTAGTTACACAAGAGTGGAGCATTGATATCTAATAGGCCAATGGGTGGCCAATGAAGCTTCGAAGACATGGAGCCCTAACAAGAGACATTAACAAGTTACTAGCAAGAGAAACTTCTAAGAGATATTCTCAAGATATTGACAAGAGACACTAATAAGAGACAATGACAAGAGATAGTTACAAGAGTATGATAAAATTGGCACTAATAAGAGACATTGTCAACTGATAAGAGTGTGATAAAATGGATGTAGTTACACAAGAGTGGAGCATTGATATCTAATAGGCCAATGGGTGGCCAATGAAGCTTCGAAGACATGGAGCCCTAACAAGAGACATTAACAAGTTACTAGCAAGAGAAACTTCTAAGAGATATTCTCAAGATATTGACAAGAGACACTAATAAGAGACAATGACAAGAGATAGTTACAAGAGTATGATAAAATTGGCACTAATAAGAGACATTGTCAACTGATAAGAGTGTGATAAAATGGATACCTAAATCGCAAGAAAAAGTTGGGGTAGTACAACATTTTTGAACAAACCATATTAAATAGCCACCAAAGTAATTGCTCTAAGGATTACATTCATGTACCCTATTTTCTCTTTTGAGCAATATGCATGAGGTCCACAATAGGAACATTCTGAGTAACACCCTTAATGTAGGGGAGTAAAGTGTTAAATTCAAACCTAGAAAATGCATATGGCAAAATATGTTGGTCATATATCCAAGAAAGCAATTCTTATAATTTGGAATTTAGCCAAAACTTTGCCAAGATAATCCACAGCCTATGTGTTGGAATGCAACCCCTATGGTTCTACTTAGTAGAAGGAGAAAATAAGAAGATCCCATTTTCACATATCAGGAAGACAAATCTACCCCTTTGTTGCTAAGGAGCCAGGGATTTTCTAGCCATCGACTAAGACAACAAGGTGGAAGGAGTTAAACTATACAATTAGAGAAACAATTGATTTCTAGCTCTTTGTTGATTATACCAATGCATTCTCAGTTGCACCTTCCCAATTTATGGGGAATAAAAAGCTAAATACCCATTGAATTTTTTTCAAGACTTTTTTATTGCCTTAGGTTCCAATATTCATACATCTATTGTATTGTGGATATCTATGCTAAGATGCCCAAAATGGCTGCATAAGTTTGGGGATGAAGATGAAGCCTCATGCGATAGTATGAGGATGGTATTCAAGAACTTGGGATGCCCTATGGGATCATACATCCAACCCAAGTCCAAGTTCTAGTAGCTTGTCGATAAGCTATAATCTAAGTTGAAACATTGGCAATCAAGATTCATCTCTCTCTTCCTTAATATACATAACCTCCATCTAGGGACTTCAAACAAAGTGCCACTAGACTAGATTAGAGAGAATGATGAGGGTTTTATTTACTCTAACCCACAGAAACAAAAAAAAACACCGTGCTATTGCTTGAGCTTTCGAGCTTCACCTAAGTCATGTAGAGGCTTGGGAATGCCTACCCAATAAAAGAAAGGTTTTGTCACAGCCAAATGGTTAGTACATCTAAAAATAGGTGGGTTAAGGACTTATGCCACAAAATAATTTATTGGCCATAGTGGATTAGCAAGGGTAGCCACATGAGGAGGTATGCATTTATGTCTCTTTCTTCTATTAATGTTGGAAATTTAGACTTAATTTTTGGGATAGTCCTTAGTTGGAAGGAGATTCTCACCCACGTGGAATGAGTATAATAATGTTAGGCTAGCCTTGTTGCATTGAGGGACCTTAAACCTAGTAGATGGATGCATTACAAGAGGCCTAGGAGATGGCTATTGAGATGTCTTGGATGAGGCTAGAAAATGGGCATTATCCTAGGAGGAGATTATTAACTCAGGTAGGGTCACTCATCATATATGAATATAGCATGTGGGTTCAATTAGAAGCGGTCCTCATCAATAGTAAAAGCCCACCTTTGTGAAAGAAATTGAATAGAAATATACTTATAAATGGGTTTTGAAATTGGGGCATTGGGAAAAATAAAATAAAATCAAACATAGAAAAAGGGTCATTTAAAGGTCTACATTTTTAAAATAATGGTTTTAATTATACCCCTTGAACTCTTGTGATGTATAGGATTTTAAGTAGTGCAATAGCCAACCCCCCCTACCCCTTCCCATTAAATTATAGAATTTCTTATGCCATGGGATCATGGGGGGGTAGGGGGCTCACCTTGAGCTGACTATGTGAGAGTGTATATTTTATATAGCTAGCCAAAAATGTACAAAGTTTTCATGTCTAATTCACACAAAATATTATTGGATCAATTTCTATGTGATCCCTTCATGTATGTATATATGGCATGTAAGTAACTCAATTATAAAATTTCCCTTCTCTGTTTGGATCATTTTGTATGTGATCCTAGAAATTTTCATAGGTGCAACATGGTGTCTTGCATATGGCATAAGAGTTACTCAATTGCATTTATACATTCCATGTCATTGCACATTTTGTAAAAACTTGCTTTTGTGGCTACTCTCTACATTGAAGATAGCATTTAACTTTTGCATTTTTAACTTACGGTTATGGATTGATTTTTTCCTTTCATAGGATTTTTTGCGATTGAATGTAGACTTATAAGAGAGTGTTGATCACATTGACACCTCACAAAACATGGGATTGGCTACACAAAACATGGGATTGGCTACACAAAACATGGGAGTGTCAACACAAAACGTGGAAATTGCTACACAAAACCAGGTAATCAAGTAATCATTATTTTTTCTTTCATCTTCTAAAAGCTTTGTTAATCTTGACTACACGTTGATGTAGTAATTGCACACTTCATAAAATTTGATGTGGTACTTGCAAACTTCATAAAACTTGCTTTTGTGGCTACTCTTTACGTTGAAGATAACACTTTCTTTTGCAGTTTTAACTTACGGTTACAGATTGATTTTTTCTTTCATAGGAGTTTCTATGATTGAATGTAGACTTACAAGAGGATGTTGACCACATTGACACCTCACAAAACATGGGATTGGATCCACAAAACGTAGAAACGCCTACACAAAATCAAGTAATAAAACTTGTATGCATTGTTTTTTTCTTTCATCTTCTAAAAGCTTTGTTAATCTTGACTATCATTACAATGGAAAGGGTATGGAGTACCTAGACTTATGCAAGCCATTTCTTGTATGGTAGGAATGCAATATAGGCAATCTTCAAGATATTTAAAACAATATGAGGCGAGTGATATTTGACATTGATGGAGCTAATTCCTTAATAATGGCGACCATGGTAAGCTTTGAAAGGTTATGTAGCATTTCTTTCTTTGGAAACCAAACAAGGGACTTATGCTCGTGCTTCTTTTCTTATACAAGGATAATATGGGTACACTTCAAGAGAATCAAAACACTTTAAGGCCAATGATACTTGATGAGGATACAAAAGATTTACAACCACCAAATTATGCAGTTGGTTGGCTAGATGACTCTGAATGGAAGGTAATACACTATGATATTTTTCATACATTATGATGACTCTAAATGGAAGGTAATACATTATGATATTGTTCATAACTATGCTTATAAATATTGGTTTCTATTGTCAATTTGTTGATGATAAATATGTGTGGTTTAGGCAGGGACAGTCATATACTCAAATTCTCCGTGCACAACGCCCAAAACAGCTAGAGGTGGTACAAATAAGGACTTTAGATGCATATCCACCACATTTGAACCTACATTTGCCAATACTCTTCTAAGTTTTCATCTTACAGGTGTGCAAGTATTTTAGCAGGCCCAAGGGTTTCCAAAAAGGGCAAAAATGTCAAAATATACATATTGCTAAAGAGGATGAGGTGAGTGGGTATTTTTGAGATGTATTACCTTGTTGCTTATGTTGATTAAATCTCACTCAATTGATCCTCACCTTAAATCCAAGGTTGTGTTATCTCATCCTCACCTTAAATGCAGGGTGTGTTATCTCCCCAAAGACAATCACGAGGTACCTAAAAAAAGATAACATTGTTGTTATTATTAAAACTTGCCATTCTAATTAATGGTACTTGCCTACTTTTACTTCTCAAGGTAGCATGACATGAAATTTCATACTCTGTAATGGCAAGACAAGATTTGTAAATATTTATTTTATGAATCAAGAGCATTAAGTGTTGACAACAACATATAAGAAGATATTGAACAAGCATAGAAGTAGACTTTGTTTTCAATTGCTTATTTATTAAAGTTCAAAGAGACATGGAGGCTAAGTTGCCATGTATTTTCTATTATATTCATCTCTACACATAAGAGAGTGTGAAATGGGGAAAAGAAAAAGCGATTGCCAAAAAGAGAGCATTATTTATGACATTAAATTGGGAGGAGGAGAGCATAGAAGCATGCAGTGTTCACTACTAAAATCTACATCATTTGTGCATTCAAGGGGTATTGTAAAGCCCTTTCTTACATATGAGTCATAGATTCTTTTCCACTTACAATTTTTAGCTTGCTTTATTATGTAGATCATTTGAATTTAGTTTGATTTCTTTGGAAACCATGCCCTAGGGTTGTATATTTTTCATTGCACATCTTAAGCAAAGTGGTAGCATGTGTTTTTAGCTGCATGCATTTCTAAATGCAAAAATGTTGTAAAAGCTACATGTAGAGAGGTTTCATTTGCTTTTAATTGTATTATGTAGAAGTATTGGTTGTGTTTTTCATGTTGTTCAAGGTTTCTAAATATTTTTGGTTGCATGCCTTAGGCAAAGTGGTAGCATGTGTTTTTAGTTGCATGCCTTTCTACATGCAAAAATGTTGTAAAAACCTACATGTAGAGAGGTTTCATTTGCTTTTAATTGTATTATATGCATTCCTTATCTACAAAACTCAACATATTAGTTTTGGGTTAAAGAAATTCACATAATAATTACCCCACTGTTATAAGAGAGTCTTTCACCAAATTCACATAATAATTACCCCACGGTTATAAGAGAGTCCTTCACCAAATACACGCCCCTAATTTCCTTGATATTTAGTCATGTCAATTGGCTTTGAGTTTGTAGATCCAAAGATGGGTCTTTTAGGCGGAGGAGCCTCGAGAGGAGTGAATGTCTTTTCTTTTTTTAAAAATTGAGGACTTTCTATTATGAATGGGAAATCCTAGTGTCATTTTTACTTACCTATGGTGAAGCGATCACTTCTTTGTTGAGGAGCATCCTATATGTCTAATATATCAACATACGAAGGAGAAATATAAGCTACATCTATACTATCTATTATGGAGGGAGAGAGCCAACCTTGCCACATGTCACATGTAGCCAAGCTGCCACGTGTCGAGCTCGGAGGGAGCTGGGAGGGTTGAAGGAAAGATGTCAAACCATGAATGCTTTGGAGCCGTCAGGAGCCATCACGCCATGAATTCGCCTTCAACACCTCCCGTCTCCTCCAGCCTCCATCGCGCCTCTCCAGCTTCCTCCCGCTGAGCAACTCCATCTGCCGTCCAGCTTCCCGTTGCTTCTCCATATCGACACCACCTCCAGTTGTTCATCCTTCTAGCGCCAGCTTGCTCTGATCGCCACCTCCAACTATTCATCTGGATGCTCATCCGCCGTCTAGCTTCCCATTGCTTCTCCTTATTGATCACCACCTCCAGTGCCAGCTTGCTCTGTTGCTCTCCATATCGATCGCCACCTCCTGTGCAGCCCTTTGTACCTCTGTTGCCCATAATAGATAGTATAGATTTCGATCGCCACCTCGTGTGCAGCCTTTTGTACCTGTGTTGCCCAGCCGCATTCTCTAGCAGCTCCTTCCTGTGCACCCTTTTGTACCTCTACCGTCTAGAAATATAACGGCCATTCTGATCTATGAGCAGCTCCTACCTCAACCTCGATCCGCTCCATATCTCGACCTCCAGTAGTTCCATCGACTAGCAGCCAGCTCCAAGGACTTCACGTCCTCAGTTCACGTACACGAGTAGGCTCCAGCAAACATCCTCTGCTCTTGTGTGCAGACTTGAAGTAGACATCCTCAACTCGACGTCTTGGTGGATGATTCCTTCAACAACCATTTGTATTGCCAGGTCGATTTGCTATGGTTTACTTTCAGTTGATCGGTCTACTAAGTGAGTTTATTTTGCATTCCGAGAGATAGTGGACGTGTTGCAATCTCTCTCTCTCTCTCTCTCTCTCTCTCTCTCTCTCTCTCCCCCCCCCCCTCTTCCACTTATCTTTCTCTTGCATTGGATCATCCCTCAAGATGGTTTTTAAGCATGTGCAGTAGAGAAAGATAAGTGGAAGGGGGGGGGGAGAGAGAGAGAGAGAGATTATATGTGCGTGTGTGAGAGAGTGTGTGTGTTTGTGTGTGTGTGTGTGTGTGTGTGTGTGTGTGTGTGTGTGTGTGTGTGTGTGTGTGTGTGTGTGTGTGTGTGTGTGTGTGTGTGTGTGTGTGTGTGTGCTTTTGTGTTTTTGTGAGAGAGGGAGAGAAAGAGAGAGGGGGGGGGAGGTTTATAGAATTTTTGTATGTGGTTTTGAGAGAGAGAGAGAGAAAGAGAGGTGTAGGGGTTGATCGATGCTAGGGGAAGATGAAAGGGCATGAATATCTAAGGAAAGAAGATGAAAGAAAATGAAGATAATGGAGGAACGAAAGAAGGTAGATTTGAGCAAGCAAGGGGACATTTTCCTAAAGGAAAAGAGGTAGTGTGCACCCTACTATAGGTCAATCAATCACCATCGTGCAACCTTGCATGTAGACACATATGCTACACCCTCCTTTCCCTTCAACTAATTAACTGATTTTAGCATATTCCTTAAGTTAGGGTACATGCTGGCGCCAATCTTACGTGCATTTTGGGAGATAGTGGCATGTGAAGTTTTGTATTTTTGTGCCTCTAGCCTCTATCTATAGCATGCATAGAAGTGTACATGCCATTTTTAGAGAGATAGAGAGAGATTATGTGTGTATGTGTTAACACCTCTAGCTACGGGTTTTTTTTGTGTGTGTGTGTGTTGAGATGTGCATTTTGAGAGATAGTGTCATTAGTCATTTGATAAACCCTCCCCCTCCCCCTCCCCTCTCTCTCTCTCTCTCTCTCTCTCTCTCTCTCTAGCTATGGTTTTGTGTGTATGTGTGTGTGTTGAGATACACATTTCCAGAGGCAGTGGCGTTAGTCATTTGATAAAGCCCTCGCCCCCCCCCCCTCTCTCTCTCTCTCTCGCATTCACAAATCTTGCATGGCGCTCACATTCACACACAAATGTAAAAACATACCGTTTATAATCCTTACAAGCTATATGTATATCTAATCAATTGTGTGTGTGTGTGTGTGTGTGCATGTATGTGTGTGTGTGTGTGTGTGTGTGTGTGTATGTGTTAACACCTCTAGCTACGGGTTTTTTTTGTGTGTGTGTGTGTTGAGATGTGCATTTCGAGAGATAGTGTCGTTAGTCATTTGATAAACCCTCCCCCTCCCCCCTCCCCTCTCTCTCTCTCTCTCTCTCTCTCTCTCTCTCTCTCTCTCTCTAGCTATGGTATTTCTATGAGAGAGAGAGAGAGATGTACAGTTATATGACCGCCCTTGAGCATCTATCTTCTATTATGATGTGGTTGGACTAGTAAGCATTAAATGTGATTGTATCTTTCGTAGGAGCATCTTGATGACCTGGCAATATGTCTAGAGATAAGCTTGCACCCTCTACCCTAAGTGATCTAATCTAACCTTCGTTTTGAGAAGCTAGCCTTGCTTCTCCATGAGAGTAAAGCATCAAATATGTTTCATGTCATGTGGACTATAGCCATGAGAACTAAGCTTGAGATGTGAGGCGATTGGATGATAGGTGGGGCTACACCGAGAGAGAGAGAGAGAGAGAGAGAGAGAGAGAGAGAAGGGACGAAAAAATATAATGGTAGGCCAGAAGTGAAATAAGACAAGGCCATGATGTGTTTGGACCAGTAATCATTAAATGTAAGCTACATTTTTAAAATCATCCAAACCATTATGATCTTATAGTTTCTAGATGATTATATTATTAAGACGGAAGAACTAAAAGATAATAGAGGCGAGAGAGAGAGAGAGAGGGAGAGAGAGAGAGAGGGAAAATATATTGATGGAAAAAAGTGAATTAAGTTAGTGTATTAGTTAGAGACAAGGCGATGATGTGGTTGGACCCTAAGTGATCTAATCAACCTCTCAAGGAGAGTAAAGGATTATGTATGTTTCATGTCATGTGCATTATAGCCATGAGAAGTAACCTCCAAAGGTGAGGCGATTGGATATCAGTAATCATTAAATGTAATTGTATCTTTCCTAGGAGCATCTTGATGACCTGGCAATATGTCTAGAGATAAGCTTGCACCCTCTACCCTAAGTGATCTAATCTAACCTTCATTTTGAGAAGCTAGCCTTACTTCTCAATGAGAGTAAAGCATCAAATATGTTTCATGTCATGTGGACTATAGCCATGAGAACTAAGCTCGAGATGTGAGGCGATTGGATGATAGGTGGGGCTACACACACACACACACACACACAGGGGGGAGATGAAAGAATATAATGGTAGGGCAAAAGTGAAATAAGACAAGGCCATGATGTGGTTGGACCAGTAATCATTGAATGTCATTGTATCTTTCGTAGGAGCATCTTGATGACCTGGCAATATGTCTAGAGATAAGCTTGCACCCTCTACCCTAAGTGATCTAATAAAACCTTCGTTTTGAGAAGCTAGCCTTGCTTCTCAATGAGAGTAAAGCATCAAATATGTTTCATGTCATGTGGACTATAGCCATGAGAACTAAGCTTGAGACGTGAGGCGATTGGATGATAGGTGGGGCTACACCGAGAGAGAGAGAGAGAGAGAGAGAGGGGACGAAAAAATATAATGGTAGGCTAGAAGTGAAATAAGACAAGGCCATGATGTGTTTGGACCAGTAATCATTAAAGGTATTTGTATTTTTCTTAGGAGCATTGAGCTGGCAGTATGTCTAGAGATAAGCCAGCATCCTCTTCCCTAAGTGATCTAATCTAACCTCTTTCAAAAGTTAGCCTTGCTTCTCAAGGAGAGTAAAGGATTAAGTGTGTTTCACATCATGTGCTTTATAGCCATGAGAACTAAGCTCGAGAGGTGAGACGATTGGATGATATATGGGACTACACACACACACTCACACATAGAGAGCAAAATATAATGGTGGACAGAAGTGAAATAAGTCCATGATGTGGTTGGATACACCTTCATGAGTAGACAGTAAGATTGCAGTAAGATTGCTTGGTGATGATCATAGGACTAATGTCCTATGATTTCTACTTCCTACCACCATATCCTTGGTCACTCTAAGCAACTTACTGCCTTTGAATCGGAAAATTTTTGCACGAATGCTTGGCAAGAGCTCATTCACAAATATCTCAATCCATCTAACTTGATTCCAAATTCTTTGTTGAGAGGAGATGGGCTACAATCTTTGTGTATCTACCTCCTATGCCAATTGATTTCTGCTCATGTTTGTTCTATGGAATCTATGTGATCCAATTATACAATTGAGCCAATACATACCTGAAAAGGTTTTTGTATTTTATTATGGATGCAGCTCCAAAAATGGATTCTACCATTGTTTCAAATCTTGGGGAGTCAGGTTTCCATGGGTGACAAAGCCTTCGGGCAATAAAGCGAGCTGCAAGGGTGGAGGGCTCTGCAATTTCTGACATTGTGTTGTCATCTTTTCCTGATCCAGATAGCCTTCATGTGATAAATCAAGTTTTTGCAAGGGCCAAGACTTCAACCCATGGAGCAAATCACGGTCCCAAGTTGCCTTCAAAGCGTTTTAAGTCTAGCCGCAAACGTCGCATTGCTAATATAATGAAACGACTTACAAGGGGGAGAGCTTCAACCCATGCAACTGAGCATTCAAGTCATTACAATCTTTTAAAGTCCATTCAAGCCATGTGCGAGAACAATAAGGATGCATGTGCCATGAACACACGATATTTGGGCTCTTTGTGGGGAGAAATCCATTCAAATGGTGCTGCAATAATAGCGCAGGGCATGGCAGAATTGCCTGGAACTCTCATTGCAAGGATTTCTCAAATTGAGAATAGCGTTATGGACTCTAATCAATGGATGCAGCAGATTTTGGGGAGAGGTGGAGAAGGGGCAATTGTATGTGAGAATGGGTGTAGACTACAAGTTGATAAGCTGAAAGAACAAGTTTAGCTACTGTCCACTGAGGTGTCAATGTTCAAAGTTGGTTTAAATAGGCTAACTGCTTTGATGACCAGGATGAGCCGTAAACTAGACTAGATCACAACCCGTGACAATTAAGAGACTCCTGAGACTTTTATGTCACTTTTTGTACTAGAATCCCAAATGCTTCTTTGGGATTCATGTACTTGGGTTGCCCTTATGTTATTTGGCAAGACAAGTTTGACTCCTGACTTTTGTGTCACCTTTTATACTAGAATCCCAAATGCTTCTATGGGATTCATGTACTTGGGTTGCCCTTATGTTATTTGACAAGACAAGTTTGACTCCTGAGACTTTTATGTCACTTTTTGTACTGGAATCCCAAATGCTTCTATAGGATTCATGTAGTTGGGTTGCCCTTATGTTATTTGGCAAGACAAGTTTTTTGCAAATGATTATATTTACTTTCATTTGACGTATATATGGCAATGGAAGCTAATTTAATTCAATATTTGAATTGCCTATTGTTCCTTCCCATTTTCGTTTTATTTAAGATATACTCAAATATTTGTAATTTTTTTGAATCATGTATGCTGATGCAATGCTTATACTTTTTTGAGATGGTCAAATTTGAGTTTTTTTAGATATGTTAGCTTTGGTTTTTATGTTTCAAATAATGGTTGCACATATGGTATTTTATTTTGCTCACATGTTGAAAAAATATGAGCATTACTCTTACCAAAGATAGTGAGACACTGAAACTTGGTCATGGGACACTATGAGCTCAATGCATAGATGGTCCACTCTCAATTTTAGATAGATGGGAAAGGGATGGCTTTGCTAATTAACCTTGCTTCTTGCTTTTCTAAATTATTTTCTTCCTAGGGCACATTTGTTGAGATCCATCAATTTTGTCATGGTTAGGGATGATGCATAAGTTATTTGATTAAGCTATTTTTCCCTTTGAGGAATAGATATTTATGTAGTTGGTTGAGTGGATACAAAAGATGGCAAGACGGCTCCTATGGCTAGCGAGGTTGCTGCAATCATGCCAAGACAAGGGGATGACTTCGATATTGGAAATCGGGACATTCAGATTTTTAGCCGCAATGGGTTTGTGCGTAGAATATCTAATTTGCACGGATCATACATGCCTCTCATGTATGTTCTTTTGTTCCCTCGGGGGGAAGATGGTTGGCATCCATATATCCCATATAGTGATGTTCCTAATCACACACCATTGCATGAGATACGTGGATAGAGTTGTGTCACCCAGAGATAATACTACGCATATCATTTGCAAGTGAGATATGATACAAATGCATGTCTTTTGTGTGGGGGTAGATTGCTGCAGCAATACATGGTTGATGCCTACAGTAGCATGGAAGTGTCCAGGTTGGTGTGGATACGAAACAACCAAGCTTCCCTACGTGCTGAAGTCGATCAAGGGTTGATGGACATGGTGAATACAGCTGATGGGACACGTACTGTGCTTGGCAATGCTGCAGGGCGTAGGGTGGTGTTGCCTTCTTCTTTTACGGGAGGGCCTCAGTATATGTGTCAGCTATACCAAGATGCTATGGCAATTGTCAGAAAAAGGGGCAAACCTGATTTATTCATAACATTCGCCTGTAATCCCAAATGGCCTGAAATATCTATAGCATTGTTGCCGGGGCAAACTGCGCAAGACTGTCCAGATTTGACAACCCGTGTGTTTTTCCAAAAGCATAACGACATGATGCAGTCAATTACAAACATAATTTGTTTGGGAAGGTGGCTGGATTTGTGAGTGTCATAGAGTTTCAAAAGAGAGGTCTGCCACACTCACACATATTGTTGATATTAGAAAGTGGTTTCAAACCCGTGGAGATTGGTCACTATGACCGATTAGTGTGTGTGGAGTTGCCAGATAAGGCTATGTTCCTGGAGTTGTATGATATTTTTGGGCAATGTAATGTCCATGGTCCGTGTGGTGCACTAAATCCATCTGCAGCTTGCATGGTTGATGGAAAATGCATTCGTCATTATCCACGTGGATTCTCACAGACGACTACTGTTGGCAACGATGGCTATCCAGTTTACATGCGTCATGATGATGGTAGAAAGATACAAGTGAAAGGGGGTGTGATTGATAATCGTTGGATTGTGCCATTTAATCCTTTCCTCTCCGCGAAGTACAAGGCACACATAAATGTTGAAATATGCTCCACAATCACTGCAGTTAAGTATTTGTATAAATATGTGTACAAAGGTCATGATAGAGCCATTATCAAGATGCAGCTAAATAATGCAGGAGAGCAAGGGCATTTGCACAACATAGTTGACGGTGGCATTGATGAGATTAGTAGTTACTTAGATGCACGTTACGTGTCAGCATCAGAAGCATGCTGGCGGATTTATGAGTATGTCATGCACGATGAAAAACCCGATGTGCAAAGATTGTAGGTTCATATTCTGATGCACAATAATGTCATCTTTCGAGATGATGATGATTTGCAAAATGTTGTAGGCAGGGAACAAAATCAAAAGACCACCCTCACAGAATGGTTCACTTACAATTAGTTGCAATCTGACGCAAGCAACTTGCTGTATGGTGACTTGCTAGACAAGTTGGTTTGGAACAAAACCAGTAAGCGGTGGACTAGAAGACAAAAGGGGAATACCATAGGTTGGATGTACAATATTTCCCCCTCAGCTGGTGAGCTCTACTTCATGCGTATGCTTCTTAATGTGTGCACGGGATGCAAGTCCTTTGATGACCTACGTACTTTTGATAGCCAAGTGTACCCTACTTTCAAGGCAACATGCATAGCATGGGGATTGTTGGAGAGTGATGATGAATGGTTTGTGTGTATGCAAGAGCTGTGTTTTATCAAAATAGTGCACAACTGAGACACCTATTTGTCACAATATTGGTTTTTTGTGAGCCAACGTCTCCTCGACTTTTGTGGGAAAATTTTTCCCTTGAGCTTTCGGATGATTTTTTTAATATATTGGAATCAAGTATGGGGAATTTAATTGGTCGTCATGAACTAGCAATAAAGAAGGTTGTATTGCACTTGGAGCACATTCTTCAACAACATGGGCGAAGGTTGGCTGAGTTTGACGGAATGCCTATTGTAGATAGAACATCTTTGTTAGAAGCTGGAAATGGCTTATTGCAAGAAGAAAGAATGTTTGATTGTGTGAAAGAAGCACAGACTACTCGGCGATGGAAATGTCCTTGAATCACTGTCAACGTGCTGCATTCGATCAGATTTTGGCAAGGGTCTATGGAGATGGTGGTGAGGTCTTTTTTCTCGATGGTATAGGAGGGTCTGGAAGACCTTTCTCTACAATTGCTTGCTCTCTCGATTGCGTGGGGAGGGGCTCATTGCTTTGGCATGTGCATCTTCTGGGATTGCTACATTGCTACTAGCCAATGGACGCACGGCACACTCATGATTCAAGATATCGTTAGAGATGGATGGTACTAGCAATTGCAATATTAAGGTTGATAGTCAACTCGCAGATGTTTTGAAGATGGCTAGGCTGATAATATGGGATAAGGCACCCATGACTCACCGGTTTGCTTTCGAGGCACTAGACGGAACTTTACGAGATATCATGTCCAATGAGCAACTTTTTGGTGGGAAGGTGGTATTGTTGGGGGGGGATTTTAGGCAAGTCTTGCCAGTTCTTCCAAAGGCAGGACGAGAGGACATTGTCAATGCTACCTTATGCCACTCAAGGATTTGGGGTCGCACTACAGTATTGAAGTTGACGCAGAATATGCGGGTCCTTCAGAATGGTGATAATTGTGCTGAGCAAGAGTTCATGCAATGGGTTTTGGACATTGACAATGGGATAAATAGATGTACAAAAGAAGATACTGTTGTGATTCCATCGCATATGCTTTTAGAGACAAAGTCCATGGAAGGCCTCATTGGATGGGTGTATCGAGGGCTTGTAACTGTTTTGGACTATGCACCATACTTTCAAGAGCGCGCTATTCTTGCACCTTGAAACATCGAGGTTGATGCAATTAATGCTATGGCATTGAAGGCAATGCCCGGTGAGGAAAGGGAGTACCTAAGTGCAGACTCAGTGGACAACTTAGGGGGAGATTCCTTTTTGTTTGCAGTCGAGTATTTGAACAGTCTTGATCTTGGTGGTGGATATCCCCTCCATCGGTTCGTTTTGAAAAGGAATGCTCCTATAATTTTGTTGCATAATTTGAATCCTCGCCAGATCATTACTAGTACCAATGCTGGTGATGAAACGTTTATTCGAAGGATAACATTCATTCCGACCAACCTTAAACTCCCATTCGACATGAGGAGATGGCAATTTCCTATCCAATTGGCATTTGGCATGACAATCAATAAGCCACAGGGCCAAACATTGTTTGTTTTGGGGCTGTACTTGGCGACACCGATATTCAATCATGGCCAACTATACGTGGCATTTTCACATATCCGAGCATCAAACGCTGTTACTTAAGGCTTTCATTTTGCAGAGTGCGTCTGATGCCAGGGGCGAGGAGATGGATAATACTTCTACCACAAATGTTGTGTACAAGGAAGTTTTGCAATTGGCAACAGCAAGAGTCTAGGAGTATGACATTGCTCTTTCAAGCCCTCTTGAGACTTTCTTGGGTGGCAAATCTTCATTTCGGTAATCTTTGTATAGCTTTTTTTAAACTTCTTTCAATATTCCAACTGTCATAGGCCTTCGAGAATGTTGGCTATTTACAGAAATATGAACTGAGACGTAATATTTCATGACTTTGTCCTTGATAATGTTTGGATTTCATTTTTCATTTGAGTCATGGGTTTGCAATATACTACAGCCTATTTTCTCTTCAAGCCTATTGTTTTTTTCTAGTATATGTAGATTGACATGTGCGTTCTTTTTTTGTAATGCGATAGGATGTCTAGGCAGTTCACGTTTGTCATCGAAACAGGAGCACAGGTGCAAGGTACATAGTTGCTTGACAACCACATTTTATGTTGACATGTTTAATAGTATAGTCACTCACTTTTAGAAAATTGCAGATCCTGCGGGCTGGGGATCTCTGGAGAGCGCACAACTATTG
Organism: Dipteris shenzhenensis; assembly: GCF_047967505.1. Taxonomy (NCBI): domain Eukaryota; kingdom Viridiplantae; phylum Streptophyta; class Polypodiopsida; order Gleicheniales; family Dipteridaceae; genus Dipteris; species Dipteris shenzhenensis. The sequence goes on along the minus strand of NC_141610.1, from coordinate 36,532,874 downwards.
TTGGATTTGCTTGAGCTGGAGAGCTACCTTGGGTAAGAATCGTGTACATTGTTTGTTGCTTTATTTTTTTGTTAAAAGGTTTTTTTTTCGATTATATGTGAGTGAAAAAACATGCTATTGTTTGTCTTTTAGGACTGTTCCTAGTCCAAGGTTTCTAATGAATCTCCACATTCACAATCCTTTGGATGGACGAGTCCATTTGGGATATTACGCTGTCCTGGCTTGCTGGATTCATAGGGATGATGTCACTGTTCGCTGGCTGGGATACTACGAATGTGTGGGGACACTATTTTTCTATCGAGGGCAAAATGGGGACTACACGTACACCTATGTGAGCATTGTTGACAGCCCTTTGCGTCTGAGTAAGTACTCTAAAGAATGAGTTGGGTTTTACCAACATACATGTATAAAAGTTTTATGGCTTAATAATTATAGTTCCTCAATTATCTTTCTATGTGATGCTGGTCCAGATACGATTGTTGGTACTCCGTTGTATGTTTGTAGCCGTGGTGGACACGGCGGACGCGGTGGACGTGGAGTGAATGGCCGTCGCAAGCTTTTTCGTGCAGTACATGGTCGTAGACTTTTCCCTTAGGGATGTTTGTGTGTCTCTTGTAGATTTTGTATGTTCAGTTATGACTTTATTTGCGGCTGTGTATTTGGATATATCAATCAGTTCTTTGATGTAGCTATTGCATGTTCAGACATGTGACTGCACTTTTGGATGTGATATTTTGAAGTACTCTGTCATACAGAATTTTTTTTTGGACATGGCGGATGTGGAGTACATGGTTGACGCAAGCTTTTCCCTATAGTACATGGCCGCAGACTTTTCCCTTTAGGGATGTTTGTGTGTCTATTGTAGATTTTGTATGTTCAGTTATGACGTTGTATGCGGATGTGTATTTGGACATATCAATGAGTTCTCTGGTTTTACTTTTGGATGTAATATTTTGAAGTACTATGTCATAGACATTTTTTTTTTGTTAGAATATGTTGCTGGTTTCAGACATTTTAGCATCTTGAGACCCGGCGGAGTGGGTCGCTAGCTCGTCGTAGACGAGTCAGGTTACTCGTATTATAAATAGTAAGATAAGAAGCAAAGTGTTCTTTTTAAAAATGGGCATGCACGCTTGAAGATTTGGTACCCATTGACACATGATTTTTGGTGACGTGGTGGCAATCCATTAGTCAAGGGAAATATTTGAGACGAGTTCGTTGGCTCCTCGTTCCACAGCTTTAACTCCTTCCAATTAATTCCTTTCAAACTTTGTGAGATGCCTTTTTATCCATAGCATTAATTTGCTTAGACACCAAAGGAGTTTGAAGAAGAGACGCTGATGGACATGCTGACATATGAGGAGTGTGGAGTTGTCTCGATCTTAGAAAGAAAGTACAGGGCTGTTGTGCATTTCGTTAAAGGGTTCGTTGCTGCTATTATTTCTCCGACTCCTGCACTGGCTGGAGGGACTAGCTATGTTTTTCTTTTCTGAATTACAACTGAAATATAGTTATAGCCGCGACAAGGCACGCAAAAAGCTCCATTTTACTTGTAGTCCAAGTGTTTGTCAGTAGGCACGTGGGTTCATTGTTAGTAGGTTAAAGGTTTGCTTAACATTTGTCTTAACAAATCTGAAGTTCTCAGCACACAAATCTGAATGTGGTACTTTTCCAGAGGGCTCAAGACAATCGTGTGTATAATATGTAGAGTTTTAAATGCTTCTTTGAAGTTAAACAGTGGCTAACTCTGAAATTCAAATACTTGACCTTGAGTCCGAACTTTACAACATGAAGATGGACGATGGAGGCTCGGTGCAGGATTACATCACGAAGCTAAAATAGTCAGAGACCAACTCATCATGAAGATGGACGAGGAAGATTCGCATCACTAAGGTAAAAATATTCAGAGACCAACTCTAGGCATTTGGCGAGAAAACGAATTTATCTCAGATTGCCAGATTGGTGTTGGGCATGCTTCACAGAGCTCCAAATGATTCGTGTGACAACCATGATGACAGCACAGAAGTTGGTGCCAGTATCATTCAAACAGCTGGTTTCATTGCTCTTGCAAGAAGAGCCCGCCCGAAGAATCATGGCAGATCCAAAGACAAGGCCTTCCTGCAAAAGGGAACAACAGAAAGATACTTAAGCCCAATGAGGGTTTGAGCTCTGAAAAGACTGAACCCGAAGACATATATCAATTGTGGAATGCTAGGACAATTTGCTAGAAATTGCCAAATCAAGAAACGGGTCCACAACGGAACAGTTCTAGAGAAGTCAAACCGGATCCACCAAATGTAGAAAAGGCAAACGTTGTCAAGTAGGAACTCTTTGTTGGCCTGGGGATGGAAAAATGTCCGCACTTGTGGAAGATTGGAACGCAGACAGTGGTTCATCCAAGCACATGCCAAAGATTCAAGGCCCTCATCAACGTTGTTTCGGGATACAATGTCACGATGGGTGACAACTGAAGTTGTCATCAAAGGGAATTGGAACGGTGCCATGGGATAGAAGAAAGTAAACTAGGATGCACTTTACATCTGTGCAAAATTTTGCTCTCTGTGGGCCAGCTTACAAGAAATGGGATTGATAAAGATAATGTCCTCATTTGGTCTAAAGCCACAGAAGTTTTAGGCCTTCGACAAATGCAGGGAATGAAGGGTGAAGATAGAATGAGACTGGGAAGAAACTGAAGATGCATCGTATAGATAGAGGGGGAAATTTCACATTGATCGAATTTGAACGGTAGTTTAGGGAGACTGACATCAAGAGGCAATTGATGATGGCCAAGATAGCCTGACAAAACAGGGTCGTAGAGCGAAAGAATGGGGTGATTGTTAAGATGAAGTTGAGTATGCTGCGAGGGAAGAATCTTCAACTTTCGTTGTGAATAGAGGCAGTGTTGGAGAAGTCACCTCCCCATTTGTAAGGCCTTATATGAGAAAAACATGGGGGAGGTGGACTTAGGGTTCATGTGGCTACCACATGGGCAGCACCTAGGCTGCCATGTGGGTAGCACTAAGTGAACTCAGAAGGAAAACCAAGGAGATGGGGCTGCCACATGGGCAGCACAGTCAAGAAGGGTACCTAGCTTTTCAGAGTTACGTGGATGCATGGAAGACTGCCAGGAAATGCCGCACCATGTGGCATGGTCAAGAGAAAGTACAGCAGGTGCACGGCCTGTTTAGGGGCTTTGATCTGGCCCGGTCCAGGTGGCACCATGGTATAGGGCTGTACGGACGCATCCAGCAGGCTGTATGCAGCTGCAACAGGTGGGACAGTGGAACAGGTCGAGGAACATGCCATGACAGCACCAGCAGACAGGCGCCTGTTTTGGATCATGGTTGGGACAAGGAAATGGCCTGCAACAGGTCGGGGCAGGGGCAGGGGCATGAGTGCCTGGGCCAATGGCTGCCTGCTGCCACGTGGCCAGGTAGGGCCTCAAAAGGGCTGCCCCTCAGTCGGTTCTACAGACTGGGGGAGAGGGCTGCTGGGTTGGTCCATCTAGACCCCTAGTCAACCTATTTTGGGGGCCTTCCAGCCCCTATATAAAGGGAGCCATTTGGGCTCCTTAGGCATCCACTGCAGCAGTACTTGAGGGGCAGTTTGGAGAAGCATAGCATCAAGTATTTGGGCCATCATCCTGAGGGACCAGTGGGAGCTGAGAGCTGCAGACCTTCCTGAGAGACCAGTGAAGTGGAAAAATATAAGGCACACTTGGTTGCCCAGGCATATTCACAAGCAGAAGGCATTGACTGCAAGGAGACATTTGCTCGTGGCCAAGATGACTTGTTGTGGCCTGGCCTGCCTCATATGGTTGGCCAATATATCATGTTGATGTCAAGACAACCTTCTTGAATGGAGACCTCAAGTTGCAGAAAGCATCATATGGTTTAAAACAAGCACCCTGTGCTTGGTATCATCGCATGCATGCTTGTCTACTGTCACATGAGTTTTGCAATACTCCAAGTGAGCCCAACTTGTATGTTCTGCAGGAACATGACTACATAGTCATCCTAATTCTATATGTGGCTGATATTATACTCACAGGCAATGATGCAGAGAAGATTGCAGCCATCAGGACCATGCTATTCTCAGAGTTTGAGATGTCTGATCTGGGGCTGTTACATCATTGTTTGGGACTTGAGTTTTGGCAAATATGGCACATGGCATTTCAGTTACTATAGTTCAGCAATTTAATATGCAGGACAGCAAATCCGTGTCTACTCCTATGGAGAAGGGACTCAAACTTAACAAGTATGATACTGCAAAGAAGTTTGATGGCACACTATAGAGGCAGCTGGTTGGGAAGCTCATCTGTTTGTGCTCTACCAGACCAGATCTTTCATATGCCACGGGCTTGCTATCCCAGTTCATGCAATCTCCTACTGTCACACATTGGAATGCAGCCAAGAGGGTCCTTCGATGCATATGTGGGACTGTTCACTTTGGTTTGCATTATGCTACAGGTGATGATGTACATCTCCATGGTTTTACTCATTCAGATTGGGCAGGAGATTGTCATGACAGAAGATCTACATCTAGATATAGTTTCTTTATGGGCAGCACTTCTATTTCATGGCAAATTAAGAAACAGAACTGACTCTCATCCAATGAAGTGGATGACAAGACAGCAGTTGCAGCCACTACATAATGCATGTGGTTGAGGAAACTCATGTATGACCTTCATCATTCACGGGATGATGTTCGCACATTTATATGCTGTGATAGCAGTTGTGCATTGCCATTGCTCACAACCAAGTGTTTCATGCTCACATGAAGCATATTGAAAACCACTATCATTTTATTCAGGGTTATATTGATGACGGCTACATTGCTCTTCAGTATTGTCCCATCGAGGATAATATGGCAGACCTCTTCACCAAATCTCTCGTAGCAGATCCTTTCATACGCTTATGAGAGAAGCTAGGGATGAGGGCATTGTGACCATGTGTACACTACCCATAGGTTGCTATATCCTTTCATGGATGATTGTGTATATAGGACATTTTATGTCATTGGTATGGACATGTAGGCTAGTCTAGACTTAGTCTTTTTATGTGACACCATGGGTCATATATATACCCAGTGGTCACTAGATGTGTGGTGACTCATATTTGTGTTCATTTCTTATGTTCATTTCTTATCTAGAGTTCACGTTGGTTCTCTCTCACGTTTGCTATGTATGCTCATGCTGCTGTCCAACTCTCTCCCTCACTTCATGTTACTACACGGGTAATGTTATCCTTGCTGTAATCTAGATAAACTCAAAGCATGGGAGGACAAAGATGCCCAAGCCCTTACATTGACCAGAAGGACAACGGTAGATGCGATGATTTCTCACATTTAGATGGCAAACACGTCGGTCGAGGTGTGGACCACTTTGAAGGAGTTATACGAGAAGGACAATACATCTCGGATCTTAGCTCTGAATCATCAGTTGTTCAATATGAGCATGGATGGAGATATGGTCCATGACCATCTCACTAAGGTGAAGGTGGTGAGAGATTAGCTGGCCTCTGTTGGTCAGAGGGTGGACTCGAGCCAGGTGGCCTTGCTAGTACTTGGGATGCCACCATGGAGTTTCAAGGGCCTCGTTACGACTTCGACTGCAGGAGAGAGGAGCATATATCTGGCTTTTGGGGAGCAGGGTCTCTCATTGCTAGAGGCGGGGGCTCAAGAGAAGCCCTGTAACAAAAATGATGACAAGGCATTGCTAACAAAGGACATTTTACAAGGGGAAGGGCAAGCTTAGCAGTGGCAAGCCCAAGGACGACTAGGACACTTTTGAAAACAAGAAAACGAGGAAGCATAATTTTAAGTGCTTCTATTGTGATACACAAGGCCATTTTGCAAGTAAGGTGGATCACCAGAACAAGAAGGGGTCCAGTTTAGATTTAGGGAGTTCCATAAAGCCAATATGGTAGTCAGTAGAGAATTATTCTTGGTGACATCTCTGAGTGTTGCTGAGATCAAGTATGCAGGCCCAGAAGTCACAGTGAGGATGTCTGATATTGAGATGTGGGTAGACGAGAAGTCAAAAATCTTTGTGAAGATGAAGGAAAGCATGGAGTGCTTGGACTCTTCCAGGTGCTTGGCTGATAGTATTGACATAAGGGAGGATTCCATGGAGCGGCTTAGGGTTTCAAGGTCAGATGGATAATGTGGTTCAAAAGGAGCATCATAGGATTACACAAGGCAGTTGAATGTGTCTCCATGAGGTACATGGTTTGCTTTGATGCTGCAGGTTTGGGAATAACCCCATACATCTGTATGTATCAAATCAAGAATACCTCATGCATGAGAGGTACTTCTGACAAATTGGTTTGCTTTTGTTTGCCGAAGCAACATGCTTCACATGTTGAGAGTTGTGGTGCCATGAGCACTTGTAGAGCCAAGGTATGAGCAAAGGGCAAGCTGCCACATGGCATGGAGCAGATATTCCACATGTGCCAAGGTGGACCTATGCAAGATGATTTGCTTATGTGGGACCGGACTTGGAGGAGTAGGAGAAACTAGTTGAAAGACCAAGAATCAACATCAACACCGGATTCTTCCAAAGGGTTTCGACACGAGAGCTGATGGAGCATCTTCATTGACGAGTTGGAACTTGGAATTTGGCCAAGATGTTTCGGTGAGAGGTCTTGGAGAAGTCACCTTCCCATCTTTTAGCCCCTAGATAAGGAGAGCATGGGGGAGGTGGGCTTAGGGTTTATGTGGCTACCACATGGGCAGCACCTAGTGCTGCCATGTGGGTAGCAAAATTAGAAGGAAAACCAAGGAGATGAGGCTCCCACATGGGTAGCACTGTCATGTGCACAGTGTACCTAAGGTTGGATAGCAGGTGAACGTGGGTTACGGGATAGCATAGGGCTGGATGGCTATGTTTAGCTGAGATTGCTATATATAGAGATTGATTCATATATAGTGTATGGAGGGAGCTATTCATAGCATTGTGCTATCTATAGCGGGTTTCCTTCTATATAGAGGGAGGGCCAGTGCTATTCTGCAGTTCAGTTGAGCGCTCCTCAATTGATGGATGGGGCTTGGACCTAGGCTGAGACTTTAGCCATCTCATGGCGGATCATAGGTGGTGTATCAAAGGTCCTCTGGACGGGCTCATGTGGTATGGGATGCCTGGGTTAGATACGGGCTTATGGATGAGTCGAGCTGTAGCCCACGTGCTCGGGGGTGGTCGGGAGGATCGAGGCGCCTGTGCTATGATTGTGATTGGATTGAGGACAAGTTTCTAGGTCACTGACAGGGTCAAATCTTGTGGGGTCGTGTCATTTGGTATCAGAGCCATCCTATCACAATTGAATTCAACACGAGGTATGCAGAAAAGATGTCTTCTAGGTATGTTTTTTGAGATTGCCCTTGCAAATCTGAGTTTCTGCTCCGGTATGGATTGAATTGTTGGTTGATGCTACGCGCTCATGATTGGGAGAGTTGTGGAAGAAATAGACGTCCATAGGTTGTGTGCTCTCTCTTGGTTGATACGTGCTTGGAAATGGAGATTCCTTGAGAAGGGTAGGTGATGAGAAGACTTGATGTTTCAGCAAGAGATATGAGTATGTGTTGTTTCTGACCTATAACTTCCCACACTTGGGTTGTTGATGTGATTGGCTGTGTGGGACATGTGAGAGTGGGCTCGTTAGGGAAAGAATTCGCTCTAGGTCTCAAGGATGAGATTCCTACCCTAGAGACCTAGATTTACTGCAGTTGAGAAGTAGGAGGAAAGAGAGGACATTCGTAAGCCAAAGAACGACTTGTCTAGAAAATTTGGGCATTAGAGATAGGAGCGATATGATTGGGGCAGGGACTTGGCTTTGGGAAGGAGTGTATGGCCTGATTTTAGCGCGTTTTGGCTATTTTTGGCTGGCTAGAGAAAAGTGGGACCAGATCTATTAAAAGCAAGACTGTTTTTGGTAAAAAAAAGCAGGTTGCTTTTTTGTTTTTCTCTAGCAAGGAAAGCACTTGCTCTAAATCAAGCACCCACCCTAAATTCGCCTAGCTTTTGATGGCCCTTCCTGGCTATTTATATACTCGGGATTCCTCTCTCTCTCTCTCACTTCAGTACTTCAGCGCATGAAGGTGAATTTCCCACCCTCTTTCCATCTAAGATCAACCTATCAGATTCCGCCATCTTTCTTGCTGTCCTCTACCCGCCTTCTTCCTTGATTCCACGCAGCACCAGATTCTCTTTTGCTAGTGTGAAGAGCACGTGTTTGGAGGCAGTTGTTTTTCTTCTAGTCCCTCTCCCGTGCGAGATATTTTCTAGCCATGGAAGGACATCAAAGTAATGAGACACCTACGTTGGATTACTGTTTTATTGAGATGGAGGACGAGGCTACATCGGAGATTATTCCTCGTAGACCTCATATATATTGAAGAAGGCTCATGTTGTTCTAAATGTAGACAACTTGTTTTAGAGTCTTTGTACCGCTTTTGAGTTATTGAGAAGCGATGAAGAAGTTGAAATCCTCAGTTTTGACAGACACCCAATTATTTTTTGCTCGACTGGATCTTTTGAACCACGTTTGGTTCAAGATGTTCCCCAATTTTGTATGAATTGTAAACTATCTTATTATTAAATTGACCAGGTTTTGGTTAATTTGGTTATGATTTGTAACTAGTGGCATCTATGATTTGATGGGTTTTTTTTTTCAAATTATACAATGTGTACTTTTGTTCCATATATATTGATGTTTTTTAGACATATGGTACATTGAGGATGCTTGAGACTTTGTTACATGTTAAATTGGACTTAACTAAGACAATTGGATTTTCCTTTCTCGAATCTTGGTGCATAGATTCCTATTTGGGTTTCTATTTGAAGTTTTGATCTCGATGTGATTGTGAGGTATGACGTTTCTTCGAGTTATTGTTTCGACATATGAAGGTTCTTATTGATTAGACCAGGATGAATCTTATTGGATACCTTCTTTGAATCATGTCCAAAGGTGGGGTCAGAATTCATGTCCAAAGGTGGGGTCATTCTGATTCTCACTCTTTTTGCTCAAGGTCATGGAAAGTCAAGATTCAAGAGTTGTTAGGGATGCAACCTGCTTGTTTTCTTCTTTGACCTATTGGTTGGAGTATTGTAACACAAGGGAGTGATATAATCACATTAAGAAAAGGATCGAGAATGGATTTGCCACCCTGACTCAATCTGGGATCATCTGAGTTGAAGAGGGATTGGCTACCCTGAGTCACTCATATTGTCCACTGAGGTTTTTATTTGCAGTATACTTTGGTGGTATGGGACGCTAAGGTATGTTACATTTAAGATTCTCTGATGTGGTGGTATAATCCAGCGTGAAATAATACCCAAGGACCTCTAGGGTGAAGTACAAGTAGGCTGAATTGAATTGGGGGCAACCTAATTAGATTTTTTACGAGGGCTGACTAAGATTCTTTACCCTGAGAGAAGCCATGTATTTTGTAGGTTCAACCCTGGAGCTCCATAGTCTAGACTCAATCTCAGGGAGGGTTATCGCATCTCTTCTGATGATGGTCTGTCAGTGCCTTGTTTGGAAGTCGATGTTTCTAGATAACAGATCCTAAGAATTGGATGATCCTGTGATCGGAGCAGTTTATTGTGCAGAAGTTTATACATGATATTCGATAGTGGATCTTGTTTTAAGAGATTTTGGATTGTATTTTTACGTAGTTTTTGGATCACATAGGATGCTATTCCTATGATGGTTGACTATATACATGTCTAGAACAATACCATTGACTGGATATAGCCAACTGAATTTTTACTGATTATCCTCATGTAGGGGCATTTCGAGGATAGATCAAGGAAACCATATCTTTGGTCAGAATTTTGCCAATTGCTACTTCCATGAAGATTCTTCCATCATGAGTTATGAACTGATACCTAATTGTTCCGCGATGGAAAGTCTATCATGTATTTCAACCCAAGAATTTGAATTACAAGGGTATTCCGTTGAGGGATTTTCTGAATACTAAGTAATTCAAGAATTAGGGTTGATAGAAATTGCAACCCAGGAATTGACCTCGAGGGGCTCAATTGATGGAGTTGTTCGAACAATGATTCCTCGATCTCAACCTAAGATTTTGAGTTCAAGGGTACTCAGCATGATGAATATTTTTTCACGAATTTCCAATTAGAACTCGATAGATAAGGTTGATAGAATCATTTACCTTCAGGTACGGATTTTACCATGCTTGTGTACAGATATGTCAACGGAACTAACTCTGTGGATTCAAGCATTACTTGATTTCTCGAGGAGAATACTTGACGATAGGTAACCTTGTTTAGATTGAGAGATTTACTTTCCGTGGGTTAGTTATCAAAGATTGTGGCTTTGGCCTTAGATTCTCTTTAATTTGAATCTCATGGAACATATAGCACACTCAAACTGATAGTCAGATATAGTTATTGGCATTGACTCATCTTCACAGAGAGTTTTAGGGCTTTCTAGTGAACTCAGGAGTGAGTTCTTAGAGGAAGGGGAGTATGTCATGTGCATGGTGTACCTAGGGTTGGATAGCAGGTGAACGTGGGTTACGGGATAGCATAGGGCTGGATGGCTATTTTTAGTCGAGATTGCTATATATAGAGATTGATTCATATATAGTGCTCGCTTTATATGGAGGGAGCTATTCATAGCATTGTGCTATCTATAGCAGGTTTCCTTCTATATAGAGGAAGGGCCAATGCTATTGTGCAGTTCAGTTGAGTGCTCCTCAACTGATGGATGGGGTGTTGCTTTGGTGGGACTCTGCACTCATTTTGTATTGTGTCCGTTGGTCTTTGTTGGTTTTATCTCTCTCCTATGAGCATGGTCCATTTTACATGTATGTTAAGCACACAAAGTAAATAAGTTTTGGATTTCACCCATAACACGATTGTGTGAGTTCTTGGGCTACTCTCTCTCTTCCGCTGCGTGTACCCTCTGTTGTCGTTATTTCTAATGGGTATTTAATGCAGTTGTTCGTGTTCCGAACCAAACTGCTATGAAGGCAGTTGAAGCAAAGATACATTTGGAGGCATGCACTAGAAAGAAGCCCATCATCAAGCATCTCCAAGTATTCGGTTCTGATGCTTGTCCACAGTGAGACGAGGACCATGCTGGATTCAAGGAGTTGGAAGTTATCTTCAGAGACCGAATCCTAGAGCAGTGGAGGGGATCACACTCCAGTAAGGTGATGCAAAGTCAACCTAGATCAGGACCCCAGAGGAGAAAACAACTGGTGTGATGGATTTGTTGGTGTAAGAAGACTATAGAAGACTGGAATGATGACATCCCAAAGACAAGTTTAAGGGGTACGAACTTCAAAACTTGCTAAAAATGAACTATGGTTTGATGGCTTTCAAGTGAAGGGCATCAGGTAAAGTTGATCAAAGAGTTGAGGTCCTTTGAAGAGCCAAAGGACAATCAGGATTGGCAATCCACAATTGAAAATGAGAAGGAATATATCGAGAACAATCAGACATGGGATTTGGTTTTGAGACAGCCAAGCACAGAGTCATAGGGAACAAGTGGATATGTAAGGTCAAGTATGAGACTCTCAACAAGTATATGGGGTAGCTGGTGGCAAGAGGTTTGCACAGACCAAAAGGCTCAACTACAAAGAAACATTTGCTCCAACAGTGTGAATGGAGATGATCAGAACATTGATTGTATTGGCATCCTGTCACAATGGTCCTGCTTCCAAATGGACACAAAATCATTGTTTTTAAACAAATCTCAAAGAGTTCTATGTGGAGCAGCCACCCGGATTTTGCATCTAGGGTGACAAACTGTGCAGACTTTGTAAGGCATTGTACAGGCATGGTATCAAAGGACCAATGATTACTTTGAAAGAATTGGTCTAATCCAAAATTCATCAGATGCTCACTTGTATCTCTATTTAGAGGAGGATAGGAAGTCAATGATGATTCCGTAGGTTTACGATGTAATCATAACAGGGATCATAAAAAGAAGGTTGAGAATGTAAAGAATATATTGAAGAGATAGTTTGATATGATGGACCTCAATATGCTTCATTACTTTCTCAATATCAAAATTTGATGGGAGCAAGGTAGCGTGTTCATCTCGCTGGAGAAATACTATCTGAAGATACATGAGCAGTTCCAGATGGAGGATTAAATGTTAGTCGACCGGTAGACTCAACCAACTCGACCCATTATTGACAGTTGAGTGGGAGCCTACTATTTCTGACAAAGATCCTACTCGACAATGCATTCGTTGTCGAACTACTCTATTAGTTTGCATTTGCATCAAAGGAGCCACATTGGAAGGCTTGCCTCCTTCGTGTGCTTTTGGTATGTTAAATGCTTCACCGAATATGGATCACCTACCAATGTGGAATCGACTTCCACGGATATTGTGTTTAAGATTTGGGCCAGAGATGTGGAGACATGAGGATCACTTCCGGATTATGCTTTGTACAAGGTGCTGGGGCTATTTCATGGCTTTGCAAGAAGCAATCCAGTGTCGCTGTCTTTGCTTGAAGCAGAGTACCGATCAACATGCATGACATCGTGAGAGTCTTTATGGCTCAGTTGGGATCTTGGAAGCCATGCAAGTCTTTCAAAGTGATAAAGATCTTGGAATCCATGCAAGTCTTTCAAAGTGATGAAGATCTTGCCATAGCTAGTGTTCCATAGTGATCATGAAGAACTCGGTGTTCCATGCTAGGACATAACACATCGAGATTCATTATCACCTCATTAGGGATGCTAATTAAGGGCCGGCTGGTACAATGGATCTATTCTCCAATGAAGGAAAATGCTACTAACATCTTCACCAAGGTTCTTTCTACAGAACAAATGGAGCATCTCATGCAACACTTGGGTGTGGGCCCACCTTGAGTCATTGACAGGGGTGTTAGAGATCGATGCCTCACATGTGAGCCCCTAGATGAGAAGGACGGCAAGGCAATTGTATAGACCCCATTTAGTCTTCTCAACAAAGTTAAATGATGAAGTTCATATTTGGCCTTCTCAACGAAGGTAAACTATGAAGATCCTATTCAGCCTTCACATCAAAGACAAGGTATTCAATCTTCTTAGTAAATCTGAATGACAAAGACATATTTGGCCTTGGTACTAGAGGCAAAGTATGCACAATTTCAGGATTGAGTTACAAAACAGTAGGCATATTGGATCGGATCTAGATGATAGGTAATTGTCGATAGCTGTCACAATCTATCGTGTATTCTTATCCTAAAACCTTATACTAACGGATCGTCAAATGAATGGACACTCATGGAAGGGCATGCCCTTGCGACGGAACATTTCCGTCAAAAAAACTACAACTCTTCCAAATAGGCACATTCTTATGAAGATGACACTCCTATTTGTAGCGTTGTAGTGTACCCTCTCATTAAGGATCACACCCTTCACAAGAGGTCTTCATGTGAGCACACACCTTTTCATGTGTGTCTTTTCACTCTCTATATAAGAGAGGCCTCTTGTATAGATTAGGAAATTAATTCAAACGCAACTAATGCACGAAATCCCTAGGTTGGGGGTGAGCCTGTGGGCATCAAAAAAATGCAAGAAAAGGAGAGACATCCTAAGTGAGGAAGTCATTGCTAAAGTGGCATTCTCCTTATATGTTTGGAGTGTCGTGCAAGCTCACTCAAACCCTTCCCACAAACAAAACAAGCACGGTACCCACTTATTGCAAGTCCTACATGCATGCATGAATGTGTTAGTATAAAGACATGTGCTAGAAAGAGAGTCATAAAAGTATCATTATACATGTAAAGACACAACCACGTACTTGTGCACTCTCCATATCTTGGGTAGTCATGCATGGTCCACATCAAGATTCCCTTGACCGAAATGTCATTGGTATGTCTAGGAGCTCTAGAAATATCAAAGACCCGTATGCCTCTCTACAAGATCTATAACTCCTCCATCAAAGGTGCCATGTACACGTTCATATTTTTTGCCTTAATTTGTACTTCCCTGGCACAAGTAGTGCAAGCACGAGGTGTCCCTTCTTTACTTTTAGCCATGGTGGGATATTATAATTCACCAAGACTATAGGCCATGTCGACCAAGATATCGAGCATAACCGGAAAGGGTTCACACCATCCATAGCGAGTCCATGATGTAAGTTTCATGGCTCACTCACAAAGTTTGACCAACTAATTGCCTATGTGATATTAAACAACACAATCTGCAGGATTCCTCAATGTGTCATCAGTTGACCGATGTGTAGCATGCCAAGTCATCAACTCCATTATGGATTTGCATCGGAACATGTGTTGTATTCTAGCAATGATGGGAAAGTGTCTCAAGACCTTTATTGCGATCTGCTCACCCTACACACTCCGGAAAACTAACCAAATCCCCATGCTCATGATGACAAAAGAGAATACAACCATTATAGCATGGATAGTATCATAATCCATACCTACCATTGTCAGCATCTTCTTCGCTTAATCTCTTGATGTGGGCATGGTATTTGGTGCAGGCAACATCTTCTAGAGCAACCTATCGTAATTCAAACATACATATGCTTCCACTAATGAGAAACTATGATGATTCTCAAAACAATCAAGATCCAAATTGAGATAAATTATGCACTAAAAATAGAATCGATCATGTCCACCATACCCTCGTCATCATCCGAGAGACTACCCTCCTACTCAAAGTGTGAAGGTATACACGCCCCCTCACCACCCTCCTCATCCTATCTCAAGGTTTCATGTAAATACAAGATCCTATCTCAAGGTTTTGTGTAAAGTACGCATGTAATATTAATCATGAGCTCAAATAGAATTGACTTACCAATGATTCATAACCACCACCAATGGTCAAAACTGGTGCAAACTCCTCCCCATACATCTACAAGTGGCACATAATAATATGGCATTGATGTTGTACTTCTCGCTTGCAATGAATGCGATGAAAATACAACCTCTTGGTAAGCCACTCCGTGCTCTCGGGCATTGGCGCATCATCTGATGAGCTTCCACTGGTGTCTTCGATCTTCACACCTCCAAAATCACAACACAAAATGATTACAATCCACTCAAGATCCAAAAAATAGCTATTGTTAGTTTTTATGCCCTGTTCGTTGGTATGTACCAACTTTCAGTCTTGTTCGTTGATATATACCGACTTTAAAGGATACACAGAGTCGGTATATATTGATTGTTTGGAAACAATACAGTGTCGGTATATACTGATGCTAAGCGCTTAAGCCCGAAACCCGTGTCGCCGCCCCTCACAATTCCATCACGAAAAAATAAAAAACCTCTCCCCCTTTCTCACCTTTGGTGACCTCACCTTCCTCCAACCTCTTCCCCACACTCCTCACCCCTACCTAGCACCTCTTCCAACACTTGTGCTCCCTCTCCATCCCTCTCCATCTCTACTCATGTGAAAGGTGATTTTCCAAGAAGGTGTGTTATTGAAACAATGTAGGTTTTTTCCTTCCCCCGTTTCATTTTGTGAGTGTTGAAGCATGTTTCTCCTTGCATTGCTAATCCCATGTGCTCATTTTCATGCTTTATTTTTTCAGAGTTGAAGGACAAAAAATGAGATTTGGTGAAAGAAAGAAGGCTTAGCTCTTCTTTTTTTGGTATTTCTCTTGCTTTCCCTTTCTTTCCCTTGTTTTGCTTGCTTTGTGTGTTGTTTTGTAGCTCCTTTGCTCTCCTTGTCACTCCTTTGTTCTCACGTAATGGTTTATTGCCCTCTTCCCTTGGATTTGTGTGTTGTTTTGCATCTCCTTTGCTTCTCCTTTGCTCTCCTTGTCTCTCCTTTGTTCTTACATAATGGTTTATTGCCCTCTTCCCTTGGTTTTACAGGACTAAAAGGAAACCAACCAACCCTCAACCTTAAACTTTCAAGTAAGTCATCTCACCCCTTTTATTTGTATTTTCTCATTTTGTTTTTCCACAGGATTCTCCGTGAGGCGTTTGGGGTTGCAGGTACCATCCAATCACTCTTAAACATTGCCCTCTTCCCCTATCCTATCACTCATAAGCTTCCCCTTGCCTAAGCATATGCTTGCCTTGCTCTTTTCCCCTATCCTATCACTCCTAAGCATTTTCCCTCTTTGCCTTGCTTATGCCCTCCTTCTATAATTCCCCTACCTTCTCACAGTCATAAGCATAGGCATTTGCATATGCAAATGCTTATGCTTATGCATGAGCAGATGTTCATATGCTCATGCATATGCATATAAGCATAAGCTGGATGATCATATGCTTTCCCTCTCCCCTATTTCACTCATAAGCTCTCTTCCCCTATCCTATCACTCCTAAGCATTTTCTTATGCCATCTTTGCCTTGCTTATGCCCTCCTTAGGTAATTCCCCTACCCTCTCACATTCATATGCATATGCAAATGCTTATGCTTATGCATGATCATATGCTCAAATGCTCAAATGCTCATGCATATGCGTATAAGCATAAGCATAATAATATGCTTTCCATCTCCCCTATTTCACTCATAAGCTCTCTTCCCCTATCCTATCAATCTTAAGCATTTTCTTATGCCCTCCTTTCCTAATTCCCCTACCCTCTCACACACATAACCATAGGCATTTGCGTATGCATGAGCATATGCATATAAGCATAATCATAATCATATGCTTTCCCTCTCCCCTATTTCACTCATAAGCTCTCTTGCCCTATCCTATCACTCCTAAGCATTTGCGTATGCCTTCTTTGCCTTGCTTATGCCCTCCTTCCCTAATTCCCCTACCCTCTCACACTCATATGCATATACATTTGCGTATGCAAATGCTATAAGCTTATGCATGAGCATATGCTCATGCATATGCATATAAGCACAAGCATAATCATATGCTTTCCCTCTCCCCTATTTCACTCATAAGCTCTCTTCCCCTATCCTATCACTCCTAAGCATTTTCTTATGCCCTCTTTCCCTAATTCCCCTACCCTCTCACACTCATAAGCATATGCATTTGCGTATGCTAATGCTTATGCTTATGCATGAGCATATGCTGATATGCTCATACATATTCACATTAGGGGAGAATTAGGGTGTCAAAAGGGCCTCATAAGGAATGTATTAGTGAAATATTAGTTCTCATAATCCAATCCTATGTGGAGGAGTCATAATGGAGGCTAAGGTGATTTTGGTAGCCTGTACATGGATTTGGAAACAATTATGACGAAATGGCAAAAAGTCGCATTAGATTAAATAAAATGTGGCAGAGGGATATATCACTATTGGCTAATAGTCTAGCGGTAAGAGTGGGGGGGGCCTTGGCAAGTAGTCATTTGTTCAAGTCTTGCTACATGACAAAAATGGAATTTAAGTTTTGGTGGGCGTGCCCCCTTTCCCAAATGATGCTTACATCTCCCATGTACACATGGCAGGAGCGAGTGCGACATGGCGTGCACTGTCATCTGCACCTTACATAGTCCATGGGCATCGTGCCCACCTTTTTTGACTTTTGGAGCTACTTAAATGCACCCCTCCCCCTCCCTTTTTCAAATTTAGACACATGGCAGCACAAGTGCTCCCTCCCCAAACGTGGTGGTTTTCCTTCCAAAATCCATGGTATTCCTCCCTCTTTTTTGAATTGAAACCATCTTTTTCAAATCAAAACCACCTATGAGTAAATGCAACAGGCCACCTCAACATACCATTACCCTACACTTGAGAGCACTCTCATTGGTACAACTCAAATCACTCTCTAATCCCTTGAAATTACGAAACACTAATTCGAGGCCCTTTTGAGACCCCATTTCTCCCCTAATGTATAAGCATAAGCATAATCATATGCTTTCCCTCTCCCCTATTTTGCTCCTAAGCTCTCTTCCCCTATCCTATTACTCCTAAGCATTTGCTTATGCCTCTTTGCCTTTCGTATGCCCTCATTCCTAATTCCCCTACCCTCCCACACTCATAAGCATATGCATTTGCGTATGAAAATTCTTATGCATGATCATATGCTCATATGCTCATGCATGTGCATATAAGCATAAGCATAATCATATGCTTTCCCTCTCTCATATTTCACTCATAAGCTCTGTTCCCCTTCAATTTGGGCCATAGATCTCATGGAAGATCCAAGGGAGGAGATGGGTGTAGAAGGCGCTTCAATCTAGACCATAGATTTGATGGGAGATCCAAGGGAGGAGATAAATGTAGTAGGCACCTCAATCCTAGCCCTCCATTATGCACCTCAATCCTGACCCTCCATCTATGAAGGTTGATCTCCACCATCCATTATGGTCCTCCATCCTAGCCCTCCATTATGCGCCTCCATGTTAGCCATTGATCTTGATCTGGATCAAGGGAAAGGTACCTATTGATCACGTTTAATACTCCTCCCCCTCCCCCTTTTATTTAATTCAAACCCTCTTCCCCCCCTTTTTATCCCTAAACATTTTACTTACTTGAAGGCATACCTTTCCCCCCTTTAACCCTAACTATTTATACCACTCCCCCCTCCCCCCTTTATTTAATTGAATCCCTCTCCCCTTCCTCCTTTATCCCTAAGTATTTTGCCATGTATATATATCACTCCCCCCTCCCCTCTTTATTTAATTGAAGCCTCCCTCCCCCTTTTATCCCTTAATATTTATACCACTCTGCTCACCACTCTCTCATTCATCCCTAAATATTTTACAATCATATACCACTCCCCCCCCTTTATTTAATTGAAGCCCTCCCTCCCCCATTTATCCCTAATATTTATATCACCCCCCCCTCCCTCCTTTATTTAATTGAAGACCTCTCCCATCCCTCCTTTATCCCTAATAAATATCTTGCCATCATATACCACTCCCCCCCCCACCTTCCCCCTCCTCTTCTTATTCAATTGAAGCCCTCCTTCCCCCCTTTATCCCTAAATATTTTATTTACTTGAAGCCCTCCCCCACCCCTCATTATCCCTAAATATTTTGCCATCATATACCACTCCTCCCTCCCCCCAACAACTAATTGATACAAATAGAGAATTTATGTATGATAGGACATCTATTGCACCTCAATAATCCTAGACCTCCATCTAAGGAGATTGATCTCCACCCTCAATTATCATCCTCCATCCTAACCCTCCATTATATAACTCCATCTTAGCCATTGATCTTGATCTACATAATGGTCTGCATTAAAAGGTGCCTACCACTTCTTAACTTAGCCTCCGTAGCCTCCCCAAAGTCAAAATTAGCTACTTGGAGCCCACCAAAGTGCATCCACCATCCACTAAAGCCATCCTAGGTGTTTCATCTAATCACCATCTACCAAATTAAAGGTATCCATGTTAGTTTACTGAGATGCAATAACACCGAGTCAAAGTCTTTATGCCATGATGTCTTAGAGTCCTACCAAGTTTCATCTTATTTCGACCATCGATGCCTAACATATATAAAAAGCCTATGCTATCAATTTTTGACTCTAAATCCTATATCATAAATGCTAAACCCTAAACCCTTCATCCACCCTAAGGTACTAATAAAATTTTATAATTAATAAGTAGATTATTGAAAAGAGATTAATATTTATGTAATTGTTGCTGCTGCAGCTTGCTTACAAAGGACTCTCACAAAGGAGATGGCTATAGATTTTGTTCCAGGGATGGAGATGATTTTATGTAGAAAAACAAAAGTAGTTGCATTTGCTACAATCCATGATAGTGATCCAAATTCTCTTTGTCAATTTAAAAGACTTGACAAAGATAATGTGGCAGTTGTTGTATCAAAGATTCTTAGTGCACATGTTGAGCTAAAGCATAAGTGTGGAGATATAGAAATACTTGGAGATGTTATGCCTTCTAATGTTTTCAACAAATCATTTATTTCATGGGATAGATATGAGACTTATCCACCAACACATATCATCAAGAATACAAAGTGCATTTCTTTGGACTTTAGTGTGGGAGATATTTTGCAAATGATATCATTTGCAAATAAGAACATAGCAGAAGGTCAAGTTTTGGGGTTTGAACAAGTGGATCAGTGGTCATTTGCATAGATAAGGATTGTGAAAGTTACTAATGATGGTATAAATTATAATGCAACATCATTGGATGGTCCCTATTATGAGAAAGGAAAATATTTAAGATGGAGCAAGCAATTTTTGAAGATTCAAAAAGGACAGGTGGTTTTCAATGATAAAGATAAGGTATACTACAATTTCAAAGGATTGAAAGAATATGCCAAAGAGCCAAGATTTGTCCCTTTAGACGTGGATGATTTCAATGGACTCGATTATAGAAGTGACATCTTATCAAGAGTGGATGAGTTCATTGGTACCAAGAAAGATAAGGAATTCAGAAGCAATGCCTTATCTGGAGTGGATGAATTCATGCATATTGAGAAAGGCAAAGACATCAAAAGTGATGTTCCTTCAGAATTAGATGGTTATAATTCAATCATCTATAGAAGTGGCATCTTATCAAAAGCTAGCTAATTTTAATGGTACTGAGAAGGGAAAAGATTTTAATAGCAATGTCTTATCTGGAGTCAATGAATTCACACATGTCGAGAGAAGGATAAAGATATCATTACTTGGATCATTTCAATGCACTTAACTATAGAATACTTTGTGTAAGCAAGAGAATTGGTAGAGGAGGAGTGGCACCATATTTTCTATGCCAGATGCACAAGTCATTGCCTTGACCTCTCATTTGAGGACATTGGGCAGCTTGCTTGGGTGAAGCCAGTGTTAGCACATGCCAACATATCTTATCGAAAGTGGATGAGTTCATTGGTACCGAGAAAGCAAAAGGTTTCAAAAGTGATGTCTTATTCGGAGTGGATGAATTCACACACGTTGACAAGAGCAAAGAGTTCAAAAGTGTTGGCTTATCAAACATGGATGACATGGATATTGATTCAAATGGTCCTACGATTGCTTCAAAGACAAGAATGAAATCAACAAAGGTTCGATATTTGACTTTGACTATGAGAAGATCAAGGATGCAACATCCCATAAAACATAGTGATAAATAAATTTGATAGGAAGAAGTGTACAAATTCAAATAAGGATGTACAAAAGAAACAAAAATGGATATACATATGCATGAAAAGAAAGTGAGTCCAAGAAGATCTAGAAAAGAAATCCAAGAGAATAAGACTAATAAATTAATATGTTATGCTAAAAGCAATGCAATCTACATGTTGCAAGTGTAGATGTATGCATTCCATTAACTTACATGACATCAATGGGTGTGGACAATAGGTGTAGCAAAGGAGAGGGAGCAAAAGAAATGAATACATACTCACGAGGCTTTCTTGCTTTTTGGTAAATGACAAGAAAAAGAAAAGTTTCAAACAACATATAAAGCCTCTTATAAATGGAAAAAGTCACAATATTTGAAGACATTCTATTGAAGAAACGCCTACATCCATCTGCATCTCTTCATGCTTTTTTGTCTGGAAATGCAGGAACTGGCAAGAGATTCACTCTGCTTATATTGATCCAAGGTTTGCTAAAACACTACAGCCATTGAGACACAAGAGATGCTTTGCTTTCGAAAATACTGGTGTTAGCTTATACTAGAAAAGCTACATTCATTGTAGGTGGGAACACAATACACTCTGCACTACACCTCCCACTAATGAGAGGATTACCAGAATCCGAGCGACTGTGTTCGAGCGAGGCGATGGTTCAAGCGAGGAATTTCATGATGTTTTATGTTCAAAAAGTAGCTTGCATTTCTTACTTTTACGGTGGTTTTCCTACCCATGATATTGTGTGAGTAATCAATTGTCTTATAGACAAACAACAATTTCTAAAAATGTTTGGTAATGCTTTTCAAGGGTCGACGACGGAGGGGTGGAAGAAAGGGGTCAAAGTATGTGTTTTTCTTGTGCAATTTCCATTTTCAAGGCAAAAATAATAATGGGAGGAGGATTCTCCCTAGAGGCCGTGATATCGCGGCCTCTTGAGAGGCTCCTCTTGCCAATTTTATTTGGGCCATAACTTAGTCAATCGGACTTCAAATATGGTCATGTTTGTAGTCAAAACGATCGGAATGATATGAATGAATACATATATCATGTTAAAGTGTCAAAATTCTAGATATTTAGAAAGTGTATACTTACCTTTGTTTCATGAGAGCCGAACCTTATCGAACTCTATATTTAATTATGACCATGGATTTTTCTCATTTAGAATACATATATCATATTAAAGTGTCAAAATTCTAGATATCTAGAAAGTGTATACTTACCTTTGTTTCATGAGAGCCGAACCTTATCAAACTCTATATTTAATTATGACCATGGATTTTTCTCATTTAGAGTTTGGGTCTTTGGTTTCCTCCCTCCATCTTAGAGGTGTATACATGGTCAAGGACATATGAAGGCGATCCATATTTAGTTAGCATCATCATGGTCATAAGGTGATCAATAATTTATTAGTTCCATAATTTAAACATTTTATTCATGTGATCATTTTGTGTACAACATGGATCAAATCATGTTAGTAGCATAAAAATCGATGAGCTACAAATAGTTGTTTGTGAGGGATTTTGCTAAGAGGAGCTTCTATATCATTGGTAGGACTATTGTTGCCATGTATGTAACTCCATAAAATAAAGAAACCCCTTCAACTCACATACTACCTTACATAATTCTGAGTAATCACCTCGAGGTGTAGACATTGTAACGTTTCCCCATTTGTATCCATTAAATGATTGCTAACTTGCATGTATTTATTATTTATCAAATAATCTCTTTGTATGTTGCCAAGAATTTTCCCTTTGGTATTCATTTAATGATTGCTGACTTGCATGGATTTATGAGTTATCCAATAGTAAGTTTAATCTTTGTAAGTTGCCAAGAATCGTACAAAAGATAATTAAAAACAATCTGTAATAGTGTCATGTAGATTCAACCATTTTTAGTAAAAATTTATTGCTCCTACAGGTTTAGACAAAGTTCCTCATAAGCATCGTTCAAACTTTGGGCTCGCTCGAACATAGTCGCTCGATGTTTTGACTTACCCCACTAATGACATGTTCATACAAATCTTCATCTGCAGAATCATTGCAGACCCTCTCTGCCCTTTACAAAGATGTCGACCTACTAGTAGTTATTGATGAAATTTCTTTGGTCAGTCAAAACACATTTATTGTAGCTGACATGCATATGCGCGAGATAAAGCACAATCACTCTGAACCTTTTGGTGGTGTGGATGTCATATTGTGTGGAGATCTTTGCCAAGCAAGCCCAACAAAGGATGCATGGATTTTCTCGAACAAGCCAATAATGTTATCAATGTTGGAAAGACCAAATAATGTACTATGAGCTCAACACACCAATGCAATAAAATGACAATAAGTTTTTAGAAATCTTGAATCGCATTCGAGTAGTAACTCAAACTTTGTTAGATATCGACTACTTGAACTACCATTACCATCCAAATCCTCAAGAAAAAACCCAAGCACCATATTTATATTTTACAAATGCCTCTAAAGACAAACACAATGATGAGGTTTTCTCTATGTTGAGTACACGTGCACATTTGCTTGTTGCAATTGATATTAGGCACAAACATGCAGCAAAATGATCAACATACCATTGGAACCAAAGAGTACCAGAGGATTGCATGCACAATTGAAGCTCAATCCCGACATGATAGTTGAACTATGTTTCGAAAATCTTGACATTTCGGATGGCCTAGTTAATGGAGTAGATGTTATTTTTATGAGCTCAAATATTGATTAAAAACTACCCAGAATATGGTTGCAATTTACAGATATGAGGATAGGTTCAAAGACACGAAATGCAAACTCTGCATTGTACACAAACAAAGAGAAGCTTTCATGGACACCTATTTTGCAAGTTACTTGAGAGTTTCAAGTGGGCAAGAACTTCCTCACTAGTATATGTTTCCCAATACAACCCGTTGCTCTGCTGCTGTTAGAATAATTCGTCGCTCACAAGGACTCTCAATGAGTACATTAGGTTTTGAACCAATAGGAATAAAATCACACAGCCTAACATATACACCATTGTCACGTCTACGAGATTCAAGGAAGCTTTACATAATACAACCAATTCAAATGAAGCACATCAAAGTTGACATGTCTATTTTCTAAGAGATCAAAGGATTGAGGAAAAAAAGAGCATGGAAATTGTACTTCGTGAATTTCACTACGCTTCACAATACATGAAAAATATTATAATCACTTAACACAGTAGTTTTCAAAAAAGTAAGCAAGACATATTAGCAAATTTCAACATTCTTGCATCCCAAATATTTTGCCTATAAGAAACACACAACAATTCCTTTACAGACATGCACATTAAAGGTTTTGAATATATCTCACAATCAATGGGAGTTGGAATTTGTACTTACTACAAAGATAGCATTAAACTTATAACACAACAACAATTCTTAGAAAATAACTTTCAATGTTTACTTACTATCTTTGAAACTGAATTATTGAACAAACTAGTCATACTTAATGTATACAAGCACCCAATAGCTACAACAAATAACTTATAAAACTACTCAATATCATCCTCAAAGATTTGGATGTCAACATTCCTACTTATATTTTAGGGGATTTCAACATGGATTTTACTTTGAAGAATGCAAACATGGAGAAACTCAGCATTTTCATGGGACATTACAATATGAAACAAGTCATTCATCAACCAACTACAATACATAACTCAATATTAGATCATATATGAACAAACATTTGCAACAAAAATACAATTACAGATACCCACTATGCATATTGGTCCGATCATTCCTTAACATACACAACTCTTTCTAGTCACATCATTCCTTAATATACCACTCCATTGGTAGGCCTTTTAAATGTAATTCATCTTGTTTGTAGACATATGGATTGATTCCTTACATCTACATGACAACAATCAAGTTGTGACATCCGTTTATGGAGGTAATTCATAGTGTATATGTAGAAAAAGGTCGCCTACTAGTAGCAAATTTGAGAATACAGACAGACAATTGTGGACAAAAGAATAAGAATGTACTCTTCTTTGCATTTTGCTAAATGCTAATCGCTCATCGAATCTTCAATGAGATTGAAGTTGGGTTTTTGTTGGTTGGGCACACACATGAGGATATCAATCAGGTATTTAGCACAGTCTCCTAAGAGCTAAAACACAAGGACATGGAGACAATGGATGACTTGATAAGAAAATGTCGGAGGAAACTTGGTGGCCGCAAGGAAGGTATAGTATGATCCATGGTCGAAAGGGTGTATGATTGGAAGAGCTTTATTCTACCTTTCATACAAAAAGGTGGTGATGCTCTCATAGGTCATAGTGCTCCACACTACTTTTGCTTTTTCTTAAAGCATGAAAAACCAGTGATACAGTAGCAACACTATTCTCATATACAACATGGGAACCTAAAGAGCCTTACAGTATCTTAACTTCAATTTTGGGCAAAGAAATGCATCCAACATGGGCTTCTATAAAAGAATTTAGCAAGATATCCATAGGTGAAATAGAAGGCTTCTATAAAAGAATTCAGCGAGAAATCCAAAGGTGAAATAGAAGGCTTAAAAGCTTTTATTACATACAAAGAGGAAATGTTGAAGAGATTTTCTTATTGGAAGCCCTCTTGGAAGGAGCACACTATTGTTAAAATTAGGAAGACCTACCAATTGATAAAGGACCTTGATAAAATGCAAGAAGATGATGTTAAGAGAGAACGGCTTTTATTTTGGCCAAATGTTGGTAACGACTTGTGCCCAGCTTGTGGTCTCTTTGAAATGAGTTTGAATTGCTACTACCATGTCCATATTGTATACAAAATAAGAGAGAGTTTATGCCACAAATAAACATAGACATCCATTGTTTTGTTACAGTTAGACCATTGGATGATGAACATGATAATGTGACCTTTTGGGTGCAAAAGTGGTGGACGTGAGCATGGATGACCAGGGGAGATCTACAACATTTACAGTGGTATGGTATGAGCCACGGGGTAAGAAGGAGGACCAGGATAACAATACATTGTATACTCGTTGTCTAAAAAAGAAATGGATCCCAAACGGTGAAGTAATTTCAAAGCTTTCCACAAAGACAGTCATAGTATCCTGGAAATCAAGGATAAAGAAAGCAAAGAAGGACATGGGGTATGATGTAGAAGAAAAAATAAAAATACCACAACCAATCATTTTGCACATTATAGAGTTCTTAAAGATGCTCGCTAAGGAGAAAGTAGAAGGAGATAGTGCAAATGAAGAATGCCCATGATAACGGGATGCTAACATCATTCAAGCATCAATAAAGACTGAAGGTGATGGTGGTTAAATGAGAGTAAATGACGATGGCACCCAAGCGACAAGTGACGACAATCGGACATTCAAACAAGAAAATGTTAGGATCACCCATTTGTACTTAACTCATTGTAAAGGTAGAATTAAATTATTGAAAAGGCCGTGACAAACTCCTTTGTACAAAGACTCATCCAAAGCAAAATTTCTTGTCAACATATGATAATGTGAAATTGCAGGCATAGCTATTGTTATTTTTTAGAATACAAAAGAGTCTTCCATGTCTCTTGTCTATATAAACCTTTTAATTTCTTGAATCTTTAAGAGCATTATAGTTTTTTGCATTGAATTTTAAGTGAATTTGCATGGATTAAATTAATTTAATAATTCTTCATTTTGTAAGTGATTTTTCATGGATTTACAATAATAAATCAAGGAATTTTTTAAACATGAATAGGACTCTTAAAAACAAGAAATGCAAAATTAGGATTTAATAGTGGTTTTTGCATTATCAATGCAACATTGTAGAGAGATACTATGAAATTTATTATGTGGAAATGCTAGTATCAGAAAGTAAACTTTGATTCTTGAATGACATTTTCATAAAGTAATCTTTCCATTTGGGAAGGATTTTTAGGATTAGTCCAAATGTAGACATATGAGTCCAAAATTAATGAAATAAGTGTTTATAAATCATGAGGATAATTTAGCACAACACTACTATCAAACAAATCAACATTTTAAAAGATTCATAAAGATAATGTGGCCTCATTGTATAGAATCCATAAATTGTGAACTAAAAATCTACTACTTTAATTGTGTTAGCACAAATGACATCACACTTAACAAAAACTATTACATTCATTCAAAAACTATTACAACTCACTTTCAAAACTATTACATTTATTCAAAAGCTATTACAATACACTTCAAAAACTATATCATATTTTCAAAACTATTACCATACACTTCAAAAACTCTACTAATTGTATTAAGTATAGACTCTCTGCTAGTACAAATTACATCACACTTCAAAAACTATTACATTTATTCAATACCACTATGAATGGCCAAGTTACAAGGAGGCTTCCATGTTGGTATATGTGCAATGCCCACCTTTCGTATGTAGCCACCAATGTTCCATAGTGCCCTTTTATAAGGCCCCCATTATGAGGAGAAGCCATGGTGTAAGCACTAAACATTGGTAGGATCCTAGTTTTGACACTAAATGAGATCTCATGGTGACGGTTTGATGGTTAGGAGATGGTAGAAGGAACAATGTACTCCTCGGGGGTTTGGGGACAGTGCCCCTAGTGGGAGTTTGGGAGCAACGCCCTCAATGGGGCTGTGGGGGCAACGCCCCTAGCAATAGGGTCCGAGGCCTACTGATAGGCCCCAACCCACAATGGTATGCCCTCTGTTGCATGCGCACGATCATTCGCGTGCGAAGTCACTTATGTGTGCGTGATCGATGGTCGGTGGTCAATCATCTTTGGCTGGTGGCAAAATTCAAGTAAACATGCGCCACCATCCTCACACTTAGTCACACAATGTGCTAAATCAATATGCATGTGCCACCACCAGCCCACCAATGTGGTGGAATCGGTCCACTACAAAAGTCTATATACAGAGGCCACTTCTCAAGCCTCAATATCAAATGCCAATACCCCTACCTCAAGTCCTTCTCCATCCAGAGTTTGTCTAGATCACCATCAAAGCTCTATTGGAGAGCACATGGGTGGATCACACCAGCAGTTGTATCGTATTTGGTGATACAAAAAATTATTCTATTCTATTGTGTCTATTCTTTGGTTTCTGTACTATCATTGTTGTCAAACGATCTCTCCGTTGCATCGCATTTCTATACATCAAAGGTGGCAGCAATGTATTCACGAAGGTGACAGCAATGTATTCACGAATGTGCTTCAAGCTCCAACTACCTGTGACCTTAAGATATTGGATTTTCCCATTGGGCATATGTATCTCTACCTATGTGGTGTCCACCACATCACAATCCATAGGTCTCCATGTGCCATGATTATTTTTCCAACGTCTATAAGCATATCTCATGTAGCGAATACTCCACAACACTACTTGATATCTTATCACTATACTTTCTTTAGTAAATATACCTCGTAAATGGTCTCCCTTCTGCAAACTCTCCCTAACATCCTAGAGGATTATCAATAAATTCCTTTGCTAGGTCTTTTCATACCCACATGGTCTTTGTTCTATGGATGAAGACTGATCTGAAAAATAAATAAATATAATCGATGGCATGAACCAACTAACACCCACAGATTTTCAACCAAAAGTAAACTTCATTGATGGTTGAATATCTAATCTCATCTTTATTTTAAATGCATCTATAGAGAATGGATATGGAAGAGGCCATTCTAGACTATCAAAGTTAGGGAGAGGAATAGGATGGAGGCTTCCATATGCACCTTCTCTTCGAGGTACTTAGTAACATGAATTAGAGAAAAAAATACTGGACCTTGTCAAGGAGCCAAAACTTTGTCTTGAGAATATTAACTCCCCGATGTTTAGATAAAAAGCTTAAAATGTTCCCATGAGACTATCCAGAGGCTGGGTTTCAACTTTGATAGAAGAAAAATACCTATTTGGGGATCAAACTCCCTGAGCTTGTCTGTTGAAGTAGATCATGAAGCCTAATCACCTCTAATCATTGATTACTTTGCGAATGTACTCTGTGGATGTTAACATGCCCCCCTTCCTGTTGTTGATCCACCCTCGGGTCAACCGCGCTAGAGGAGGTGTCTGAGGACTATCTGTAGGACTGCATTGTGGTCGAGCTGTCATGGAGTGATAGGAAGCAAAGAAAGATGTTAATGGGAAAATCAATCTCTCTCTCTCTCTCTCTCTCTCTCTCTCTAAACATATACAATCATTAGAATGCTCAAATGAAGTGACATAATGAAAAAAGTGGCAACGTAAAAGACAGATACAATTTGAAGGAAAGCAAGTTCAACTTGCAAGGTCCAATTTCATGTCTCAAGACATGTACACGTGCTAAACCTTCACCTTAAGTCCTTTCTTTGTATTACAAAACCCAACAATGTGACCCTTCCAGTGCTTCTCTTTTATTACTTTATCCTTTCTAGAAACCTTGAATGGACCTTTTGTAGATGATTTTGTCTTTGATACACAGGTACCACCATTGACCCAATTAAACAATCGGTCTCGACTTAGTTCTAGCACCTCCATGTTGGGTTTCTCTGTTATACGTATAAGCACTTTCTAATGCGATATTTCCATGCCCAAAGTGGACCACACTCCAATGCTTCCATAATGCCATGCCATGTATGGTGTATGGGCATACAAAATGTGCTACAAAACGAGAAACAAATTAATAAGTATGGGACCAATCAATATGTGCATCTTAACATGTAAGTTAGAGATTACCATGTACTGTGTGAAATGATTCTTCCCCCAAGCGATCTCCATATTCTAGCTAAGGTCCACAGCATTGATGAAACAGTGCACATCATCTTTAAACCTTTTCTTTTGTAGTAAAGGTACCAAGCTATCAAGAGCTAACCAAACTCGAGCTTCTTTCAATCTTTTTTTCCCCTTCCCCCCTAGTTCACAATAGGTGTAGCTTTCATGACACATCAAACTCATCAGCAAGTTTGAGCCTATCATTCTTTTTCTTTGCAGAAAGAAATATTAAACCCTTAACACCTCCAAAACATGGCTTACAAGGGACATTTCCTATTTTCCCAAATCTTTTGTAATCTTGCCTTGGAGAGACCTCTATGGGAAATAGATTGGGCACTCAAGGAAGGCCCCTCCCTCTTGTACAATCTCATCCTAGAGCAACAAAAGCGCTCTTTAAGAAAGGGTTTAAAACATTTACGAATGTCTCAGACCCAAGCAAAAGTAGATGATATCTCTTAAAAGAGATATAGGATGGTATCGGCTTTCTAGTAGTGAGAGAAGGTTGATGGTGATCTTGTTTGATAAAATCAAAGATGATTGGGTGGTATCAGCTTTCTAGTAGTCAAAAAAGGCTAATGTCGATCTTACCAAGTGATAAAATCAAAGATGATTGGCCTATCAAGGGTACACTATTAGATACTTTAATAACTTCATCAAAATAGTTGAAGCTCTAGTAAGCCCCTACATGAATGTCTTTGAAAAGGTTTTAAACCTCCGCCCCGATCTCAAAGGGTCTCTTTCTTGGCACATGACCAATGGAAAGTAATGGTGTTGAGGAAGATAAAGATTGGTTCGCACAACTCCCTCTTTCAAGTTTAATTTCTTGCCATTGTGCACAAATTGCCGACCAAGTGGAGGCTAACAAAATGAAATCCCGAAGTCACATTTTTAGTTCAAGGCTCTAACAAAATGAAATTCAAGACTCACACCTTTGTGCCCATTGCGCAAGGTGAAGAACACCCTATTCCATGCCTTTTTGGAATGCTAAAGTATCCTCAAGATTTGGTGGAAAGTCAAAAATGGGGAGACTTCGATCATTCTATATTTTTCAATTATCATGGAAATTTGCTTTGTTGAGCAATAAAGAAGAATTGATCGATGTGCTTTATGCAATATGGCAATTGTTCATAGTACTTATCTTGTTTGAAGTCAAAAAACAATAAAACAAGGTAATTTTGAAGAAGCATCGCAATGACAAGCTCTCTTCAAAGATGGTGATTGAGGAAATAGTTACAATTTTTCAAGTATTTTGATAACAAGGATAGCCAGTGTAGATAGTTCTCTTTAGCCATAGGCTAAGGGATGTCCTTTGCTACAAAGGGTGTTTTAGGCCTCTCTATAGATTCTAATTTTGAGTATATACATTCTTTTACTGCCCAAAAAAAAAGGGGAAAAAAACTTGGAAGGCCAAGATTCTAATAGATTCTAATTTTGAGTATAATACATTCTTTTACTACCCAAAAAAAAAAGGCAAAAAACTTGGAAGGCCAAGAATTTAATTTTTTGATAACAAGCCCCTAAACATAAACTATACCCCTATTATCGCTAGCTTCATAATTAAAATATGAAGTTTTTTTAAGAGACCAATTAGTATCCAAATAGAATGTGGTTTCAAATAGCTCCTTTGCAATAAATTGTGTAAGTATGTTCAAAATGGCTTTTGATGTAATTCCATGAATTTTCCAAAGTTAATAC
This sequence comes from Dipteris shenzhenensis, assembly GCF_047967505.1. NCBI lineage: Eukaryota > Viridiplantae > Streptophyta > Polypodiopsida > Gleicheniales > Dipteridaceae > Dipteris > Dipteris shenzhenensis. The sequence continues at coordinate 36,501,528 of NC_141610.1, read as the reverse complement.
ATTTAACCTTTCTTGTAATACCCCAGTCTCCCCCAAACATATAAAGGGTATGCATTTTGAAACAACAGAAAAAAGGCCAACCAAAAATAAACATCTCTTATATTCCTTATGGCTACTAATCCCAAACCTACCACGTGCTTGAGGCTGGAGACTTGGGAAGAAGAGGAGCGAGCCTCGCGGGAGGTCAGGGGGTGAAGGAGGAATGCTCGGGGAGGAGAGGAGGAGGTCCAGAGAGGGAAAAATTCCACGTGGCACTCTACAGTGGTTGCTCCGAGAGCCATGGACAGACGGACAAGGCAGACATGTGACACTGCAGCGGAGTCACCACGTGGTGAGCATGGCTGGCATACATTGGCACAGGGGACAGCAGGGCGAGGGGCAAAGTGTGCTAGAGTACCGCGTGGTGCTATCACGCAGAATGTGCCAGTGTGGCTCAATAAATGGATGAATGGGCAGAGCACATAGAGGGAGTAAATGATGAGGGGCGCAGGAACTCACGGTTGAGCAGAGCCGCATGTCACACAGATTGCAGCAGCAAATCGACCACGTGGCAAGAGCGGTGCCAAACAAAAAGAGAGGCCACGTGGATGATCAACAGAGGTGCAGAGGCGGTAGAGCTGTGCAGATGCGAAGGCATGCCAACGCGACGACGTGCGTGTGACAACACAAGCAAAGGGGCCGCCATCAATGATGCAACGCGTGTGACATGGCAGTAGAAGATAGACAAGGGCCCAACGATGGTGGTAGAGAGAGACACAGAGAGAGAGAGAGAGAGAGAGAGAGAGAGAGAGAGAGAGAGAGAGAGAGAGAGAGAGAGAGAGAATATATTATATAATATGATATATTATATATTATATTTTTTTAATATAATATTTTTAAACAATCCTCCTTAAAATATTGTTTATGATGTTAGTTCAAGAGAGAGAGAGAGACTATAATATAATATATTATATATTATATATTATATATCATATGTATTATATATATATATATTATTATTATTATTATTATATAATTATTTATATTTAATGTTTACTTCTTTTTCAAAGCGTAAGAGAGAGAGAGAGAGAGAGAGAGAATATATTTATTTGTATTTTTTTATTTCATGTTTAAATATATAAATATGTATATATATGCACACTTTTTATTTAATTCTTATTTCTTTTCAAGATAGAGGAGAGAGCGGGTTTCTTCAATTCAAGCCTTCCCTATATAGGTCTACTTTGAAATGTCGATATCCATGCTAATTTCAAGAAATAGGAAGGCCAAGCAAGGGGGAGGAAAGGAGGATTGGGGCAGGGAATACACCTACCAGCACATGACAATGAGGTGTCAAGGAGAGGGTGCAAAGAGGAGTTAAGGGAGGGCTCAGGCTCGGTGACAGACTCCATGGTTGTTAAAGGAGATAAAGCATTAGATTGCCCTAGAGTTATTATTTTTCCTCCTCCAAATGAAGGGTTGGGGGAGAGAACAAACATAGTAGCGATGCCATTGATCCTGACATTGATATGGCAATGGCGATGCTAGACAAGAAAGGAAGAAAAGAAGAAAAAAAGGGAGCATGGTAATGCAAAAGCCTAAAATGAAAGAGACAACCGCTAATCACCTTAGAGAAAGAATTCATAATGATGAGGGAGAATAGGTACAGATATTAGGATACATATCCACATTGCAAGTTGCTCTAACCAAATTCTCAAAGATGTGATCATCAAAGATTTAGGTGATTGCAAAGGAAAATATATAGAAAGAGTAGGGGTGGTTTCTCTTACTCTAGCAAAAAATAAATACCAAAGAAGAGCAAGAGGGAAGTAGATGGTATAAAGATAAGTACATGGGGAGAAAGTAGGTAATGCACAATTAGATCATAGTAATGTGTGAGCCACAACATGGATAAGGCTCACATTGATATCACCTACACATAACATTACACATGTCACACATGCTCAAGTGTCTATGTGCATGTGTGTGTGTGTGTCTATGCACATGTAGAGGTCTTTTAATCTACGCATGCATACACATGTGAGTGTTCCTATACATGTATCTTGCTGCTCTAGGCATGTGCGAGTGTCTGTGATTTAGAGTGCTTAAAAATCTCCCTTATTCTTTTTCCGTGCTCAATTGCTAGAAAGAAAAAGAGGGAACAATGATCAAAGCTCAACCATGATTGGCTCCTCGCTTTCGTTAAACAAATCAAATCTCTACAGGTCTCCCTTCCATCATCCCTTTGACTTTCTCCCCTCAAAGCTCCTTCCTATGGTCTCTTGCTTTCCTTGCCAACACTATGTAGCCCTTATCCTGTTTTCCTACTTAAGGATCTTGAAACACATGGCAAAAGGCAAGGCATGCCACACAAGGGTATTAATTAGGTTGGCTACATAAACAATTTTATTGTCCAATCCTACATATGATACAAAGACAAGGTATTGATCACGAAGAGCTATCTCCAATTCTATGACACAAACAAGTGGTATCCAAAAGCAAAATTATTAAAATACATCAACAAGGACGGTTGCTTCCGTCACATCTATATCATAATATGTGGAATGGGAGATTCCCACTTTGAGATAGAAGCCTGAAGATCTTAAGGTTAATGCGATGTGCAAAGACAGGAATTTGAAACACAAGGACATTGTGAATCTTTGTATCATCCCAAAAACAACTCTGAAGTCTTAGGAACCTATTCCTAATTAGAATGAAGTGCATTTAAAATTAATGAGTCATGGTGATGCTTTCAAGAAGGACCTACATGCAATGCTTAAAACTTCAAAGTAGGATTGTTAGGAACATTAGATAAGATGCTCTAAAAATAAGAGATTTCTAAACAATAACAATCGTTGAAATGTACTTACACATCACGTTGAAAGATATTTAGACATCACATAAAACTAAACAAGGTATGAGAGCACCTCAATTTCCAATCTACCATCTCATATCAATAATAATAGCAATTGAAACTTAAAAGAAATGGTTAATGATTCCAACATTTGCACCGGTTTAAGGAAGAGACCCCAAAACCATCTCTGTTATTCCCACCGTGGCTTTTCCAAAGCTAGAGAGTTCCTGCCAAGCTTATGCAGTTTGACTTTTCAGCTTGATTTGGGAGCTGAGGGGACTAGAGCCAAGTTGCCTTCGAGGCAACAGTTTGATTTTTCAGCTTGATTTGGGAGCTGAGGGGACTAGAGCCGAGTTGGTCTTCGAGGACTAGTGGTCTTCGAGGCAACAGTTCCAATCACAATAGGACTCTCTTCTAGGTTGCGAGAGGCAAAATCTCTTCAATGCGCATGTCAAGCTCACCAAAGGCTAGCTCACCAAGGGCTACGAGAGCAAATTTTAGAATCTCATGGCAAGGGTCATCAAGACCATCGGAGGCAAAAGAGGGAGGTGCAACAACAAAAGGAGGAACATAGTGATGCAAGAGCCCAGGAAAGTTATGAGTAGAGGGAAAAAAGGCACAAGCAACGAGGCAAAGGTGAGTGAGTGAAGTGAGTGAGTGAAGTTGAAGAGGAAGAGAGATGGCAAGGGATGGGCAATGAGGCAAAGGAAGTAGTCAAAGAGGGGGTCACCAACAAGGGGTACTAGGGTGGAGATGTAAAAATTTACATTGGGGGTTTTAGCTTAGCTAATTTACATTGGGGGGTTTTAGCTTAGCTTAGGCTAACACCTTAATTAGATCACCACTTAACTTTTATAATGAATCCTGCAAAATTTTGCAAGTTTTGTTAATGCAATGCAATTTCCTAATACCAAGACTATTGAAATAAAACATTCCAAACCTGATGCATGTTGAGAGTTCACGCTCAACATCATGTGATCATATGTGCATAGCACTAACCTTATAGAGTGCTATAAAGGAAAGGGTTAGATCCCCTAACCCTAACCCTAAAAGGGTTTGTATATATTCTATTTTTTCAACTAAATCTAGTGTACAGTTAGTCATTTGTGGTGTGCTCTCTAGCTGTGCCCTCTCTCCTCATCTCCACTCTTCTCCTCTCCCCTCTTCATATTTTGTCATGGTATCAGAGCTCCCTTGTCTTCCGCTGAGACATTGAGATTCTTGAGAGTGTGAGAGAGATTGAGAGATTGAGAGGTTTCTATCTTTCATTCCGTTGATGAAAGATTTTTGTTCATGTGAAGAAAATTTCTGTCCGCAGTTTCGATTTGATTTGAGAGCTTCTTGAGGTGTGAGAGAAAGTATCTTCTTCTTCAATCTTTGAGTGTTTTCTTTGGAGAGATTTCAGAGACTATTGAGAGTTTGTGAGAGCTCCTCGTGAGAGAGAGATGCTTATGACAGAGAGTCTGAGTCAGCCAAGGCTCCAAAGGCTCAGCCCACCTACTCGGATTCCTGGCTCTCCATAGCCAGCAGCGTCTACAACAACCTCTCCTTCCTTTGCGGGTTCCCGCTGACCGTGGGAGACCGATGGTGTGTTCTCTATCAATTTCGTTGTCATAACGTCTAGGCTTTTTCCTCATGCGCGGACTGCGGAGGGAGTGGGCGGGGGGCTCTGGATCTGCTGGTTATTCCGGTTATGGCTAGTCTTACACCCTCTCTTTTGTGGAGGGTCCTTTTGCCTTTGACTCTGGAAGGCAGAAGGGGAAGCAGAGGGACTAGGATGATCAACATTTAGCGCTTCCAACGAAGTTTGTTCTACACGTGATGGCAAAGGATCAGCCTCCTTTTCAGTACTCGTGCTCCTAGCTCGATCTTTCCATCTCATTTTTGCAGTCATTGAGCGAGAGCATGGTTGCTCTTGAGCCCGTGCTCGTGGCGTCCCGATTGTTGCAGGAGTGCCCTCGATAGGCTGAATCATTTCCTTGTGTTTACCACCTTGAGCTATCCTAGTTGACGAAGTGCCCTGATCGTCATCCTTCTCACCGTCAACAAGCCTTGGCCCTCTCGAAGATCCTCTCATGGTCTTCTTTCTCGGTTCTAAAAGCTTGTGACCTTGTATTCCCCGGCCAGCAAGGTTGTGTCTGCTGGGTGCTCCTTCAGTAGCAGCGAGCCCACATCGGCTCGGCTCAGGCGTGTCGACTGCTCTCCACGGCTCCTTCGCAGGGCAAGCCTCCAAGCACCGCAGCGGTAACTACGCTATGCAGCCTCCGATTAACGACCGCCGACAACAAGCTCCTACGCAGCCTCCAAAGAGCTCAAAACTCACGATCGGCCGCCATAGCTCCAACGAACGACCTCCGCCAATCTGCTGCATCTAGCTCCTCGCACCCAGGCGACCTCCGCCAACGACACTCTCTACACGACATCGATGGAAATCCACATGCGAACGAAATCTTCCTAGATTTCGCCAGAATCTTCAAAAGATTCTGTGAAGAGACATAGCGACACATGGCAGATAAGCGCCTCATAAATCTGACACGTGGCAACCTTATCCACAGTGCCACATCACTCGCACCACGTCAGCTGACACATCACCATTGCCACGTCATCCCACGTCAGCACCGACAGCCACGTCAGTAGGCCACGTCACTTTGCCACGTCAGCAAGCCACATCAACAGACACGTCACTTGTGCCACATCATCAGGCCACATCACCAGGCCATGTCATCAGGCCACATCACCAGGCCACATCATCAGGCCACGTCACCAGGCCACATCATCAGGCCACGTCACCAGGCCACATCATCAGGCCACGTCACCAGGCCATGTCATCAGGCCATGTTACCAGGCCACATCATCAGGCCACATCACCAGGCCACATCATCAGGCCATGTCACTAGGCCATGTCATAAGGCCACGTCACCAAGCCACATCATCATTGCCACGTCATTTCTGCCACATCAGCAGTGCCACCTCAGCATTGACCTCTGTAGGCACAATCCCTTGCCAAGCACACTGTGCACACACTGCATGTGCACACTCCTGCCACCTCAGCACAGAGCTTCACTGGCACACCTCTTTCTAAGCACAGTGCCACTTCATCACTGCATGTGACTCACAGTGACACATCATCATTGAGCACCATTTGCACTCCTTTTGCCCCTCCACCTAGATCAAGTCTTATCTCTTGATCCAGGAAGAATTTGAGGGTGCTCCAAAAAGGAAAGTCGCTCGTTTTTTCATGCTCTACGCGCTCATTACATCACGCGCACATTTTGGCGCAAGTTACACTCACATTTATGCCTCGCCGACAAAACCACTTCCTTCACGCACATTTGCCTCTACATCAACGCATCTGACCCAGCACATAAAAAGAACAAAAGAAAATGAATTATTTGCTGCTCTTTCATCGATCGACGGTTGGTTTAGATCTAGATCAGAGTAGACTAGATCGCCATAGAGGGGACGCTTTGAATTTCCCCAAGTTGCCAATCTAAGCCATGCCCGAAATTCTCGACTAGTACCTACTCGGAGTCAGTCCATACGCTCACATCCGATTTCACATCATTACATTACCTGAAACCTTACGCTCATCAGTTCAGTGAGCAGACTTCAGAGTTCAGAGGCATTGCAGATTGATTCAGTGGGCAGATATCATTTGATTTCACACACACATGCCACCATTGTAAAGCCTATTTGGCTATCTCACGGCATCGTGCACATCATTTTTTAGCCTTGTAAAGCCTCTTGGCTATTCCCGCCATCATTGCCACAAGCCTTGTAGCACAGGTCAGATCTTATTTACTGAAGTTCTATCTTCACCGACGGTACAGAGATTTCACTTGGCATCTTCAGTGTATTTGCAGTTGATTCATACAGAGTTTTTCACGACACTTTTGAGTACATTGTTTGCACCATGTCGACTAGCAACCTCAATCTGGAGGCATTTGCTAAGTTAGACAACTCCAATTACGGTACATGGAAATACTGAATGGAGACCATTCTTATGCTTCAGGACAAATGGGAGTATGTCAATGGATCTATACCTAGACCATTGGCCGATCCAGCCACCTGTAGCTCTACTCCATCTGTTGTCACAGTACCAGCAACAGGATCTACATCTACACAAACAATTTCCGCACCAGTAGCAGATCTTGCCATTGCCCGAGCTCAAGCAGAATGGGATAAGAAAGACAAGTATGCCTATCACCTGATCAAGCAGAATGTGCAAGATGTCATGCTAGGACAGCTCAACACAGTCAAGACATCAAAAGAAGCATGGGATATGTTCGCAGCTCTCTACGAGTCCAAGAACACATCCAGGATTCTCACCCTGAGAAACCAGATCAACCAGAGTTTTCGCAATAGCAATGAAACCGGTCATGCTTATCCGCATCAAAGACTACAATAATCAACTTGCAGCAGTAGGAGAGACTATGAATCCCCCAGAAATGGTTCAAGTAATCCTGAATGGACTAGGAGAAGGATATGAGAATCTAGTCCAGAGTATTGCCATCCAACGGCAAATTCCAACACTGGAAGAACTTCAGTCATTTCTACTTGGTGAAGAACTCAGGACTCAGGCCATTCAAGCACGTAAAGGTCATTCTAATGATCAGGCATTCACAGCTTCAGACAGAAGCAGAGGCAAAGGCAGAAACAGAGGTAGATCATATCAGAAAAGTGGTCATCATCAACAAAATCAGCATCAACATCAGCATCATCCTCAGCAACATCAAAATGAGCAAAGAGGAAATCATTCCAACCGAGGAAGATTCCAAGGATGAGGGAATGCATCCACCAATGTGTCAAACATCCAGTGCAACTACTGTCATAAGTTTGGACACTATGAAAGAGATTGCCGCAAGAAGCAGTACGACCAAGGCGGTCAATCCAGCAATAATCGAGGGAATTCCCGAGGAAGACGAAATCATCGTAGTAGACATTCTAGTCACAGTCATTTTGCAAATGAACATGGAAATATGTTTCTTGCAAGTGAGGAATTGCATCAGACTGATACAATGCACCTAGACACTGATTTCAATCCCAAAGAGAATTTCAGCTATCAAGTCGACCAAGTGGAACAGGATCCTTGGTACATCGACAGCGGTGCATCATCTCATATGACAAATCACCAGGAATGGTTCACAAAAATGAAGCCATCAGAAGGTCAAAAGAATGTCATCTACACAGCAGACAATACACCGAATCCGATTCAAGGGACAGGTGTTATCCCTATGAACAATTTCACTGGTACAAAAGGATTAGTCAAAGATGTGCTCTATGTTCCGAAGCTCAGCAAGAACCTTTTGTCAGTAGGTCAAATGACGGAACACAATTACAAAGTCATCTTCGACGGTGATGAATGCACTATCAGAGACAAATCCAAAAGAGGTCAGCTAGTAGCAAAAGGTGTCAAGGAAGGACGCTTATACAGGATGCTAGCTACAGTACCAGATAAGCATGCCATGTCAACTCAAATGCAACAAATGCCACTATCTGCAAAATGGCACAAGAGATATGGTCATGTCAACTTCAAGTACTTGTTAGATCTCCAAAATCAGAATATGGCAATTGGGATTCTGAAGCTACAGTTTCTTAGAAAGGTTTGTGAAGCATGCTGCTTCGGCAAACAAAAGCGAACCAACTTTGTCAGAAGTACCTCTCGTGCACGAGGTATTCTTGATTTGATTCATACAGATGTATGGGGTTATGCCTAGACCCGCAGCATCAATGGTTCACTTTATTACTTGACCTTCATCGACGACTACAGCAGATATTGTTCGGTCTACTTTCTGAAAGAGAAATCTGAAGTGTTTGCCAGATTTCAAGAATTCAAAGCCATGGTAGAAAACCAAACAGGCAGAAAGATCAAGGTCATGAGATCAGACAGAGGAGGTGAATACATGTCTCCAGCATTAATACGCCATTCGAAGACAATTCACATGTGCAGATACTCCTCAGCAAAATGCAAGAGCTGAAAGGAAGAATGGGACTTTAGCAAACAGTGCTAGAGCAATGCTTAGTGAAAAACATCTTCCGAATCAGTATTGGGCAGAAGCAATAGCTACAGCTAACTACTTGCTTAATCGGCTTCCTACTGAACCGATACAAGGTATGACTCCTTATGAAGCATTCATTGGACACAAGCCACGCATTGGGCATCTCCGCATATTTGGTTGCATAGCATATGCCCACATACATGATGATCATCGCAGGAAATTCGATGCGAAGTCACGCAAATGCATCATGGTTGGCTACAGTGAAGAAAGCAAAGCATACAAATTGTATGATCCCATCAACCGCAAAGTCATTATCTCCAAAGATGTAATCTTTGATGAGGAATCAGAATGGAAAACCTCACCTACAGGAGATAGAAGCATCAACTTCACAGTCATCTACAGAACAGGTTGATGAAGAAGAGCAAGAATTGCCAGCAACACCTCAAGCAGCGCCACAGCAGTTCAAACGGTCTACTAGGGAAAGCAGACCACCAGCCAGATTGACATATGCTCAGAAAGGCAAAGCAATTCAGGTGGAAACCACCAACTATGCTCTTATGACTACCATCATGGCTACAGAAGAGCCAGTGTACTTCGAAGACGCAGTAGACAAGCCCGAATGGCAAACTGCTATGAAGAAATGGATGCTTTGTATAAAAATAACACTTGGGAATTATGCGACCTTCCACCAGAAAAGAAGGCCATAGCCAACAAATAGGTATACAAAGTGAAGTACAATCCAGATGGCAGTATTCAGAGATACAAAGCCAGATTAGTTGCAAAAGGATTTGCACAACAATATGGCCAAGATTATGATGAGACTTATGCTCCAGTAGCAAAGATGGATTCCATATGGTTCTTGATATCACTAGCGACACTCAGTAAATGGAATGTGTATCAGCTCGATGTCAAGAATGCATTTCTCAATGGTTATTTAGACGAGGAAGTCTACATGCAACAACCAGCCGGTTATGTTGAATCCGGAAACGAAAACAAGGTTTGTCATCTCAAGAAAAGTCTCTATGGCTTAAAACAAGCACCCAGAAGTTAGTACAGCAGAATTGATAAGTATTTTGCTGATCTAGGATACATGAAGTCCAATGCAGATCATACTCTTTACTACAAAGTTCAAGGGGAAGATATTACTATTGCACTTTTGTACATAGATGATCTGATTGTGACAGGAAGCAAGGATAGCTTCATCAGAAAACTAAAACAAGACTTATCTGCAGAGTTCGACATGAAAGATCTTGGACTTATGCACTAGTCTTGGAATTGAGTTCTGGAGAGATTCAGATAACACATTCATGAGTCAGCTCAAGTATGTTGACAGTCTCTTGAAGAAGTTTCATATGGCAGATTACAAGATTGCAACCACTCCCATGGAACAGAGTTTGAAACTTACTAAAGATTCAAAAAAGCCTACAGTCAATGACAGATACTACAGGCAACTCATTGGATCTCTTATATATCTGACAATCACACGGCCAGATATTTGTTATGCAATAAGCTCATTAGCACAGTTTATGGCAAATCCAAAACAGTCTCACTGGAATGCAACCAAAAGAGTCTTGAGATACATCAAAGATACAAGACAGTTTGGGATAGAATACAGAGTAAGTCATCCACGGTTGCGTGGATACTGTGACAATGACTGTGGCGATGATGAGACCAAGAGATCGACACAGGGATATGCATTTTTCCTTGGACAAGGTGCTATATCATGGTTGTCAAACAAACAACCAACTATTTCTTTGTCTTAAACTGAAGCAGAATATAGAGCACTCACTATAGGTGCATGTGAGGCTATATGGCTCAGAAGACTATTATCAGAAACAGATTACTTTGATGAGTCAAAGCCAACAATATACTGTGATAATCAGTCGACTCAAGCATTGGCCAAAAATCCAGTATATCACTCCAAGACAAAGCACATTGATGTTAAAGAGCACTTCATCAAAGAAAGAGTGTTACTTAGTAACATCACACTGCAGCATTGTGATAGCAAAGAGAATGTTGCAGACATCTTTACCAAACCACTCGGTAAAGAGCTATTCGAGAAACACTTGATTTAATGCAGAGAAAGGACATTCCCATTAAAAGGATGTGATGGAATACAATGCTCAGTACTTCTTCGATTCCCCAGAATCATCTTGAGGGAAGACTTACTTCATGATGTTGATCTTGAGGAAAGGTATTGAAAGTTCACGCTCAACATCATGTGATCATATGTGCATAACACTAACCTTATAAAGTGCTATAAAAGAAAGGGTTAGATCCCCTTACCCTAACCCTAAAAAAGTTTGTATATATTCTATTTTTTCAACTAATTCTAGTGTACAATTAGTCATTTGTGGTGTGCTCTCTAGCTGTGCCCTCTCTCATCTCCACTCTTCTCCTCTCCCCTCTTCATATTTTGTCAATGCAAATGCAATGCTTAAGCACAAACTTATCAAATTTTAGTAATTAATAGACCCATTAAGCATAGGTACCTTACATATCATATTCCATAACTTTTACCTAGCCCATGATTTTGTGTTATCATTGCATTCTCTCTTCTTGTGCCAATTTTGTTGTCACAACTAAATAGTGCTAAAAGGAGAAATAAAGCACTTTCTATAAGGTTATGTGCCTCTTTCATTGTGTATGTCCCTCTTTCATTGTGTATGTGCACATGTCTCCTAAGTTTTGAGTGACTGTGACCATGTGCAAAATCGTCCCAAGAGAATGTATAAGAAAGAGAGAGAGAGTGCCCATCTACGAAATCATCCCAAGAGAACATAAGCGAGAGAGATTATGTAACAAGGATTTATGCATGTATGTGTTAAGATATACATGAGAAAGAGAAGGGAGAAAAGGAATCTCCTATGTTTTGAGTGTCGATGTTTGAATGCATATTATGACAAAAGACTAGAGTCTACACCTTTGTCTATGATGCAAAGACAAATATTACATGTGCACTCTTAGAGAGAGAGAGAGAGAGAGAAGGGGGTGGGAGGAAGGGAGGGAGAATGCATAACAATGCACGCACACATGACAATGCACACATTACATGTGGCATCGACTTTGGATGCCATTCTCAAATTAGCAAGGTTGCTTTTGAGATCTCATTATGGGAAGCAACAGTCCAAGTTTGTCGTGTTGTGGGGGTAAAACTAAAGCCTTGTGCTTTAAGAAAACTAGGTTATCCCATTGGCAATGGAAAATGAATGATATGTTCGAATAATATGTTACTATTTTAATGGGAAAACCTAAGGGATTTAACTTTCATATGCGTGAATAAACAACATTTTTACTCGCAATCTTTCCCAGATGTGTGGAGCCTTTGAAAGAGATGCATAAACCTGCACACAAGACATTTACCCTCAACACGTTCCGAAAATTGTCAAAGCTCACTCCATTTCTAGCTAAGTCCTGAAATTCGGTGAATCATTCACATGAAGAAAAGCACAGTAGAAGACTTAATAATAGCTCATCGACACGACTATTCAACGCGAGGGCGAGCCACCATGACAACGGTGAACAGGTGGTGGGTTATCTTTACATTTTACGTAAATAAGGGAAGCAAGGCGTTAATATCCTAAGAAAGTCAATACCCGAACCACTACCCTTGCTGAGTGGTGAAGCCCATGCACAGTTGAGATTAAGATTTCTAGTGCATGACTGGCCAGCAGCCTCTCTTTACCACTCGGCAAGGAGCATCTGAGGTGCGTTCTTGACTTCCTCCACCTCGACTTCCGTTTCATTCCTTCGAGTCCCTTCGAAATTCAACTATCCTTTTATTGTAATATCTTCTAAGACAGCTTACCATGTCCAATTTCCCTGCCTAAGCTGCGAATCACGAAATTATTCTCAGCCATCCATTGCTGAGGGAGGAATCAACACCCTGCTCAATGTGAGACTTATCCCAAATGTTGATTTCCCCTCATCACAACAGAAACCTCAACTTGTAAGTGCGCACGCATCAAGAACTGCTCTCCTTCCTTGGTAGTCTCCCGGGCTGTAGTATTTCGAATCGCCAACAGGAGGAACATGGGCTGTTTTCCGCACGTGAATTCTAGGCACTTCCGCGCTGGAGAGCGGCCTTGATGTGCTGCACAGTGTTGATGATAATGGTGCTTATAGTGTTCACTGACTCGACATTTAGCTTCCCTGACGAGGGAACGTGGCTCACTGCTATTTGAATGGAGACTGTCAGAATGGACCCTTCTGTAGGTTGATTATCCATGCCGATGGTGTCGCCTAGGAGCAACCCGTTCGGACGGTTTTCAAGACCGTCGGGCAGTATGACGAATCCTGAAGGAGGCGACATAACTCGCAATGGATCTTCGCCGTGGATCACCATATTCAGAGTGGAGACATCAACAGGGGCATAGACGATAAGGGAACCAGATGCATCAGTGCAGCTTTCTTGGAGGAATATCACGTTGCTCTGGTTTGGGTTTGATGCCTGCATATGACCCACATCAGGCAAATCAGACTTGGAAGCATTGACACGGACTCGAAGCCCAAGGTCTGAGTGCAATCAAGCTTTTCCATTGCAGCAGCGCTTACGTGAGGACGAAGCAAGGCGACGTTGTTTCCTGGATGCTGTCCTTCAGCAATGTGGTACATTTCCTCCATGGTACCGTTGGCAAGGACGTCCCACTGCATGGGCAAAGGACTTTAGAGTCAGACATAGCGTACAGTTTTCTACCTCCATTAAGATCCACGTAGGATTATCTAATTAGGATCTCTTCCGTGAACTCCGTCCGGTATTGGATGATGAAGGAAAATGAATTATACGATTAAAGGGAGGGCATTTAACAAAACAAATTCCACACGATTCTAGTTTTAAAAAACCATGTACAATAAAACCTGAATTTACTTTTGCAATTTTCAGAACTCGTTAATTTAAGCCCGCAAACTGAAACCTAAAGTTTTCAAATCTACCGTAGATTTATCTTTGAAAGTTTCCAAACTGTCATTTTCTTCGTGAATTTTCGCGTTAAAAACGATCTAGGAGGTGGGACGTTGAAGGTTTCCATATTCTACAAACGTAAAGCTTGAGGAACACGGCGACAAAGACAGGAAGAGGATATAGATAGGTGGCAGACCTCGCCTCGGTTGTGGACGTCACGGAGGAACTCGAAGACGCGGTGGCGAGGGAAGGGTAACCAGGTGGAAGTAGCAGCGCAAAGGAGGACGCCATCGCCGGGGCTGTCACGCATCATGATACGAACATCATCATCGCCGGGACTAATGTCGGGGAGGGTGAGCCAAGAATTGGCGGTAGCAGCGCTAACGGTCGAGCAGAAGCGTCTCGTCATTCTGTGGGCAAGCCGAAGCATCCCTCGCCGCCCTTCTGCAGTCTGTATAACTGGTGAAACAAAGAAAAAAGAAATAGTTAAGGGCGTTAGTCCACATGGCCAGGGCCGTCTTCTCGCCTGGACAGCTCCACCTGGAGCCACCTGTCAACCATTTGTCAAAAATTTTCACGGGCGTTCCGCCACGTGGCATTCCGCCACGTGGCACACCTAAGAGTCCCCAAATTGCCTATTTATCGCTCAATTTCTGAAGGGGCGTTCGACGACATGGCAAAACATACTCAGGGGCGTCCTCTCTTAGCACCACGTTCAAGAAGACCATTAGATTGTTTTCTTACCTCCCAGCTCACGTGGCGAGATGCTAGTGGCCATCAGCGTGACTACGCTCTCGCAGTGGCGCTGCAACGTGGCCAGCCAGCGCTGCGCCCCAAACGCCATCCCACTGCTCACCAGCCGCCGGAACGTCTCATGCATGCCACGCTCATCCGCCTCCACGTGCTCCAACCACGTCACCTGGTCAGCATTGCCACGTCAGCGCCAATACCGAGGCATCCCATGCAGCGTTGCTTCCCCAAACATTTTCGCAAATACACTTTCAAAACTGTTGACACGTGTCTTCGCATTACAAATGCTGAGATTTTTTTCCCGCAAATGAAGCATTATATTTAAACAATTGACACGTGTGATGAGGCTAACAAATGTAATAGGGATATTTCGGCATTTAAACGTATTGCCACGTGTCAATTTCTTATTCGTAGCTTTTCCCATGCATACTACCCTAACGTGATAAACACGTAACTACCCAAATCTGCCGGCACGTTATGCAATTTCTGCCGGGAATTTCGCCGGGAAGTTCTCCCCGTTACCTGTGAATACCCGTTTGGCATGTCCTGCACTAGGCACCCTGAAGGCCTCCTCCGACATCGCAGCAGTGACGGTGGCGGATTGTCCCTCAAACTGTCCACCGAGACGTCCACGACTGCCCATACTTTGTCCCCTACCTGCTTGCAGTAACGTAGAAAGTAGATCTCGCGTGCCTGCACCAACGGAGACAGCACCTGCAGCTCCGCGTACATCTGCAACCAACTCCAACCATCCCCCCGGGAGCGGAGAGCGGTCAATCCTGTGGTAGTAGTCGCTCGGATTGGACAACATGTCGGCAAATCAAACCGACAATAGAAATCCCACCCACGTCCACGCAAACATCATTCGAATACTCACCAGTTGCAAAGCTCCGTCGCAAGAGGAACCCATCCCAGCCGACAGAATCTCCACCGTCACCGCCTTGGCCACAATGCTTGGGAACATCTCCTCCCATTTATCCTGCCAAAGAAGCAACCCACAATTCCATCAGCAGAAGCTTAAACAGGAAATGATTATCATTAATAAAGACGATGGAAGGAATTGAGTAAGGACTCCGAAGGAGTAATCGATGCGACGGTAATTGACTGCTTACGCAGGCGCCAAAAACACACGACTCCCTAGGAACCGAATCTGAGACTGGCCTTGTGGCCCTCGCGTGATAAAGCAAGGAAGCAATCCACATCTAATAAAGATATAGCCTACGAGGATTCCAATTTGTCTTGATTAGGGAAGCATTAGACACGAGGATTATGGGTAGGCGGAATCCAACTTGCAAGACAGCATTGGCAATTTAGTGATCAGAAGCTGTATAAGATGCTCCCGATCACAGCAGGAGGCACAGGTACTCGACATGCAGAGGTATATAAGTTCCTGAGCTTGACAAATTCTACGACGGCTTTGAAGCAAATTAGATGGATAATCTTTGACACGAAAACGCAGCAAAGAACTTCAGGGATGGGTGTGCAGAATTGGCCTTAAGTCTTCCTTAAGTTGTTTTGGTCTCAGATTTAGATTAATCCATCGAGGCAACTGGTATCTTACAAACTCTCGAGGGAAATTTTCTTCCAACTGATATCTATGACTCTTTTTGGGATTTGCTTGTTCACTTTCGATATGCCTAGGCAGACATGTCTTTACTACAGCAGCGAAAATTGATTAATCCTGCATGGAATCTGCTTATTTTGCATAAAATTTTTTCAAGCAGAGGCAACCAGAAAGCAGAAATGTTCATTTTTCGACCAGAGCCTCCCTTTCAAATCAATGGGGATCCGTGAGGCAAACACAGAAAAATGTAAGAGAATCCATAAGCAAAATGCTCAACGCAACGATCTCTTAACAGATGACAAGTTCCGAGTCGACCATGATATTCAGCAATAGCCATTCCACAAGAATATCAAGCATTCATTAAAAGTGTACACAACGCATCTATTGCAATCATTCTCACCGCATCCATCAGAGCTTCCACCAACGTTGTCCCGTGCATGATCACCAGCCCCGTCTCCCTGCTGGCCTCTGTCCTTAGCCCAAACGGCCTCGGCCCAATCCCTGCTGGAAACTGTCGCACATACTCCTCCACGTTCAGGACATCTATGCCGTCACCACTCTTCACCCACAGCGGCTCCTCTGCATGGAACATACGCAACAATTCATCCAACGCTGCTACAGCCAGATCTACAACGACGGGCTTCTCCAGTTCCGTCAGTCCTCCAGGCCGGAGAGCAACTTCTGCCACTGATGGACCTGGAATCATGTCCGCGGAAGAACTACCGATCGGATTCAAGCTGCCAAAGCTACTGCTTCCAGCGGCCAAGTCCAGAGACGAACTGCTGAGCATGGGAGGAGCCGACACAAGTGGAGGAATCGGTCTACCGAAGTACCTCGCAGCTACTGAGGAGACTCGTTGCAGCTGCGCAATAACACAGGAATCGTCGACAATCAACACACTATTCGCTCTGCGGAGTTCGCATAGCCCATGATTAAATCGCCCTTACCTCCTCTCTAAGTCGTCCATTGTCCAGCCGAAGATGATGCTCGTCGAACGACGACATCTCTCCTAAAGCTTGGGGGCCGCCGCAAGATGGGCACGATGCATGCTTGATAGCTTCCCTCATAGTTATATTCTCGATCCTCAGCCTCTCGTTCTCGCTACGTAGTTGAGAATTTTCCGAGCGCTCGTGTTGAGCCTGTGTACATTGCCCCAAGCTTTTACTGAGCGATGTCACTGGGGTACTGCGGCAATCTCTTACATAATTTTGGGAAGAAATAGTATCCAACTTCGACTTTAATTCCCCAAGAGTATTGCATTCTACCTAGTAACGCAGTATACCTTCATTTGCGTCCGGCGATTTTGAAACCAAAACTTCACTTGCCGAGGACTCAACTTCAGTGCTCTTCCGAGCTCTTGCCTCTGCTTTTCATCCGGGTGCGGACACTCCTTGAAGAAACTACGCATAAAAACCCCTCCGTCATGTTAAGCGGGTATACAGAAAAAACAGCTTGGACAATCACAGCTATAAGAACGACGGTATACAGGAAAAACAGCTCGGACAATCACATTTTTTAACCAAAACTGGCAAATTGAGGAGCTCAGAATGTATGCTTACGCTTCCATCTGCTGAATTTGAAAGGCGGAATGACGATGATAGCGTTTCTTTTGCGAGTTAGACTGATCTGGTTCCTGTTCTTCACCTGACCCTCCCTCCATATTGTCACTACCAGACTTACACTCATGCTCTTCTTCCTTGAACTTTGAGTTTTGCTCGAGATGGCGCTTTCCGTTGAGCCCGTTTGGCTGCATCAATCAAAACTTATCTTCAAGAGCTTCAGTAAGGCTTTCAGGTCATCCTCCATCCGTCAAATAAGGTAAGCGTCATCTTGGACAACCTAACGAGGACACACCGTTCACAGTCCTTGCGACCATTAGACTCATTTCCCAGAAGCAAACCCTAGGTCTACAATCGTGCTTAGAGTCAAGCTAGCGAGAAGTGGAGGATTCTACTCACGCATCCATCAAAATTCTAAGGTATATAGATTTGAGCCTCACCGGAATCAAAGTTAAGCTTTCGGAGGAATACATTTGTCGAGGCGTCGTTTCCGTAGCCAGATGAGGGAATGCCGTCGTTGCGTTCAACAAAGGGGAAGGCATTACTCCCTATCCCTCCCTTTTCTGATGAACTTTTCTGATGAACTATTATTGCCGGAACCGGCGAACCTCAATCAGAGGACCCTTTGGTGGTAAACAGAAAACAGTAGTTCTCACAGAAAATTCTACAGTCCAGTTTTGAACTATGATCTATAGACGTGCTGACGCTATCTCAGAGAACTACGAGTTGAGGATTCCGCTAGCAGCTGAATTCAGGTATACTCCTGTGCGTAATGTCTGATGATCAGCACGCCCTAATTATACGTCGCGGATTTGTGTATCATGCAATGTCAGCTTGTGAATAGGATAAACGCCGACCTGGGGGGAAAATGGTGGAGAGCGAGGTACTCGAGAGAGTTACCAGACGCAAGGAGTCAAGCCTGTTTCTTCTATGTCTCGGCGTCTGAGAGAAAGAGAGAGAAGGAAGGCAGCACTGTTAGCGCTTGCTCTTCGTTCTCGCTCTGTCTCTCCCCCTTCTTGAGAAAAGCCTAAACCTTAGCTCGAAGCCCAACCTGTCGCAATTCTAAGATCCAGCGAAGATGTTGGGATGGCTTGCGCAACGTTCAAAGGGACCCCAAGGCATAGACAGACGACGCAAAGACACAATGGAACCAAATCCGCAGTGACAGCAAAATCCTCCCACAAGACAAGAGAATCCTCCCACAAGTGAAGAGGAGGCGCCCGCAGATGCTACCGCTACCTAAGCTAAAAGCACAGGTGAAATGGGCTGTGAAAGTGAAGCGGTAATAGCACAAATAGAGGGACATGCACATGAAAAGTGGGAAGAGTACGAGGCACGCATGAGAAGATGGAGAGCGAGATCTTAGATGCGGTTTCAACTTTCATACCAGAGTTGATGAGCGAGCAGAACCAAATGAATAGCCGAGGCGCAAGGCACGCTGTCAAAAAGCTTGGATTGACTCCCGAAGGGATGATGCGAATGCGAGGTAGGGGTCGGGTCCCAGAAGCACAAATTGCTCCCGTCTACACCAGAGCTGCACCTGGAAACGAAGTTAAGGAGGCGGTGACAGGGGTCGTACTGCTCGAAGCTCTTGGCACCCCAATGTCCCGTGGGCAAGGAAGTAGTTCTTCCTGGCGGATAGAAGTTCTTTTTGTGACGAGAGAGCTGCAGGAAAAAGCGTCGGATAGCAGATGAGGTATTGATTCATTCAAGAGCTGGATAGCATCAGAGGCTTGTAGTGCATCAAGCCAGGTTGGTAACAGGGGGTTCTTAAATACAGAGTGAAGCAACAAGAGGCAGGGCCTCGCGACAGCAGGAGGTTCAGCAAGCACCTGTGTGATGACGATTCGATGCCAAGCAAAGTGTGCAGTGTACACTTGTATTTGGTGTTAAACAGCTATAGGCGGTGTGCGCACCTTGTTGCAGTGAGCGTGACTGCGTGAGAGAGCCCGAATCACATCACAGGAGTAGCTACTTATTGCTCGAGAGAGAAATTGAGAGAAGCACCTTGAGTAAAACTAGTCAGTCTTCATTCCATTCTCCAGGTCTATTGCTTTTATCAAGCACCGATTCAATTCTCCAGGTCTATTGCTTTTATCAAGCACCGATTTTGTCTACTAGTGATTTATGCCCCCCCCCCCCCGCCCCCCAAGTGAGAAATAAAAGTGAACTATGAGGAATAGAATTGAGCACATCTGTTTGATTAACGATAGGAAATCGGTTGGATGATTGAGAAGCAAGCTTGCAACGCCCAATTGGACTGATTTTCTTATCTATGTAAGCTTGAAATGTTTGGTTTACGCTAAAACCGGCAAATATTATTATATAGGAGTTTTTTTTTTTGCGGAAAACAGATTTTTTATTTATCGTAAGTCGAATAGCAGCCTCCAAAGGTAGGCTTGATCTTTAGTCCTGGCAATTACAATCCCGGAAATTTTGAGACGACCTGTTTGATTAACCATGTCCAGGATGACCGATTTTCCAATCTATGGAAGCTTGAAATTTGTTGGATGACTGATTTTCCAATATAGCTATATGCTCAATATGAATATGACTGATTTTCCAATCTACATAAGCTTGAAATTGGAGTGATGTGTGTACAGGAAGTCCATGCTCATAAGCTTGAAATCGCTCAAGTTCCTCCATGAGACCCCGGGGGCGCTACCGTGGACGATCAATTCTCAAAGCAGAGCTTGCAAGAATCAACAACGTCAAAGGATGAGATCTCCCCGATCGGCAACTGAGTGGGTTTGATGAGAGGGTCCATTAATCTTGCTATCTTGGAAGGATATTGCAGATGTAAATATTACTGCGTCACACGCATCGTAACAGCAAAAACAGCGAGGAGCCCAAACGCACCGTAGCTGAGGGATTGAATGCACACACGAGGGTGAGATTGGGGGGATTACAAGGAACACCCCGAGCACACTTTACTCAAACGATCCCTAAAACCCTAAACCCTAGATATTGGAGCATCAAATAGCAATGCAGAATGTGTCTCTTTAGCATCAAAATAATCATTACTGTGATTACAATACTGCTAGTACTGCTATTTTTGCTTTATCAGTGTCATTTTTTTATACTACTACGACCACTGCTGTAACTATTATAAAACTACTACTACCTCTTCTGCTGTAAATATTATAATACTACTACTACTACTATAAGGTGGCCGCTCGCATTGAATGAGCCTCGCCTTCAATGCACACACGAGGCTCGGATTGGGATTTTACCCAAAGCCCAAGCTCCCAAAGAGAACCTTACAGCCACCTCATATTTTGATTCAATGCGGCCCTTCAATGCCTGTCAGCTCCCAGCAGCGCAGCTCTAGCCTCCTACATGTGGGACGGATAATTTCACGTACCTTTGTGTGGGATCCGGCAAATCATAGCGCCAAAAGCTGGTCACCTCGATCCAGTTTTTTTCCACCCTGGAGTTGAAAGGTTGCAAACTCGACATCTTGATTGAAGAACTGCCTATTACAAACTGTAAAAACTTTGATTGACGTAACTGCCTAACATAAGCTGTAAAACTCTGTAACTGCCTAATACAAACTCGGAAGTCTTTGATCGTTAAACCTCCTCATCGGGTCGACCCGAATCACCCGATTATTTGAAGACCTCGCAAGTTGGATTCCGGAATCTATGCGTCTTTATTAATTGAAGGATGAAGGATATAATTACGCAGACTAAGAATTAGCTTACAGATCAATCTGTTCCATCAACACTTTTACAGCAGACAACCTCGTTGCGGTAGATTCCTCACCTTACTGCCGCTTTAGCACAATTATCGCTCCACTCTGGGTACCTTGGTTTTTCTACCCTTGCATCGCTGCTGACAATCCATCGATGCCACGTCTGATCGAAAGAGATCTCGCTCCACGCCTATACCCCATCAGTGCTCCAGTAGCTCGAGGACTTCCCTCAATTCTGGCCATGTGCAAGATGCGCATGAGAGGCGCGTTTCGTAACTACTTGTCGGGACTTTTGACAATGCTCCAATCTTTCTTCCTACTTCGTTCTAAGTTCCTTCTGTGAACTATGCAGGTCCAGACTCCATGCTCCCCTCCACCGCGCCAATTTGAACGAATTTTTCTTTCAAAAACATGATCCAACATTTCTTGCCACTAAACCGGCTAAATGGAGCCGACCCACAACCTACTCAGCCTTTTTGACGGGACGCATGCCAGGAACGCCAGCAGAATGAAATCAAAACTAGTGCTCCCACGAGCAATGTTGCTGGAGCCGATACGTCCTTTGGATTCAAGACAACCCGGACCACATGACATCAAAAACATTTCTGCCTTTACGCCACGACGATGACAAACTTGCAATCCTCCAGGCTCCAACACCAAAACATCGGGCTTAATTGTTTTGGGAGAAATTGCGTGGTCTCTAATACCTGACGTACATTCAGTACGTACATTGGCGTTAACCAAGCTTAAATTCCCCTAAACTTACGCATTTAAACACGTACACACATGCTTTAACTGCAAAGAATTTCTGTAAGTAGGAATTAAAGAAGCTCATCCCGAGCCTAAATTAAAGGCGGTATTCATAATTCAACTGCAAACAGCTTCTGAATTAACGAACATTTCTCGTCTGCCTTACCATGTCCGAGAGATCGCTTGCTAAAAGAAGGGTTCGTGGCCTCCAACTCCACTCTTAGCATCAGATATTTTTCTTATCTTTGTTGTCTTCACAATTAGGCCCACGTACACTTCAATGCTACCCTTCACCCCTCAAGAGATTCAGTATAAAGGCACCTTGAATGAGCATTGCCTTCTCTCCCCTTGTCCCATGCCATAAGAGATCATTACCTAGGCACTTTCATGAAGAGTGTATTCTCTCATTGTCATAGAGGTCTTACAACTTATTTATTAGGGGAATTGAATACGTGCCTCCTTAACTAGAGGAGATTTTCAATGCTAGCTTAGTGTATGAGTGAGTGCAGAGTCCATGCCCCACTCTATCTTTTACACAAGAGTACTCTCATGGAGCTTTAAAACAGAAAAGCCCATTACCTATGCATAGAACTTTCAAATTGCAACAAACCAAGTGCGATGAAATAAAGAGAATTCTCATCAAGAACAACCTAGACTTACATGGCAAAGAAAAAACAACAGGTCTATTGACCGAAGCCTCATAGTGGGCGACCCATATCTTGTAGTGTCGCATATCAGCCATGAACGTAGCTATACAGGTTAGATGGTTAGTGGTTAGTTGGCTTGATGAGGCAGTTCGAGCTCGATTACAGAGCATTTTGTATGACATGTCTTTTGCTAGTTACTAAGGAATAAATGAGAAGACCACTTTCAATTTTTAAAAAAGAACAACATAGACTCTATAGGATGGGTGATCATGAAAGTTTTAGAACATCGTCTCCTTTATTTAGCACAAAATAGTTAGACTGTTTATGCATACTTAACCTAGGTAATATTTTCATCCTCAATCTTTCATCAATAAATAATACTTTCATCCTCACTCATCCATAAAGACACTCTAAAGGTGGTGAACTAGTATGACTAAAATTAGAATGTTGGAATTATAGCTCAATGCAGTAAATAGGCTCAGTGAGGGAAGACATGTAGAAGGCCTAGTCCAAGAGCGTGATGGAAGAGATGGGTGTGGACCAAAGAGAGTGTTAAGCAAGGAGGCAAGTAAAATGAGCAAAGGCATGAGCATGCCAAGGCGTAGCTATGAATGAGTACACAATAGGAACGTTAAGCAGGGATGCTTTTTGTAGCATGAAACGATTCAACAATAGTAAGCATCCCACTTACACTGCCAGGACCTGACTTTGCATCCTTGAATAACTCTTTACTCTCCATCGTATTGATAAGCACTTGTTAAAATACGAACAATTACAACTTGAGAGGTGCAGCACCTAAAATACTAAATTCTTGCAAGGAACATCAATTTTCTTAAAGTAAACTTTAAATATTATGTGAGGACTAACTCAAGTCTAAGGTATACTTTTGAATATTAAGATGAGAATATACAAATATAATGCAATTCACATTCTAAAGTAAGCATTATAAAAATAAATGTCCCTCTTCATTTCTTAAAAAGAAACTCAGCTATAATGGATCTCCTTCACATTAAAATGGTAGGTTTAGCATGCATTGTTGAGGTGCCTCCATGATATTATATACCAAGAGATTCAAGATTTACCCTACCTATCCTTTTGGTAGATGGTGGAACTACTTGAAAGGGATTTGAAATCCCCCTCTAAAAGAAAAGGAGGAGGGTAATATGGGTGGTTGGTCACTTTAGACTAGTTGCAAGAGTCCAACCAAGGGCATGATTTACTAGCACTCTCTTCCTTTCCTTATAGAATATCAATTATAATGGAGCTTCCTCACATAGAAATGGTAGGTGTAGTGCGTGTTGTTCAAATGCCTTGATAATTTATGCCACAAAATTCAAAGATTGAATTTAAGTATCATTTTGGTGGATTCACCACTTGAAAGGGTTTCACAATAATTTTGAAATCCCCCTCCCAAAAAAAAGGAGGACCATATGATATGGTGGTTTCTCACCTTATGAGAGTGCTCTCAATGGAAGCAAAATGGAAGAGGGAGAGAGAGAGAGAAACAGAGAGCCACACAAGTTTTTGGTGGGTGCAGAACACCCTAATCTTCTTTTTCATTCATTTATATATGTGTTTGAGTATTGTACGTAACCGGGGTAAAGGCACAGTGACCTTTAACCCCCACAACCTCCCACTTGAAGCTCCCACTTGAAGGACAATGTGCCTTTAAGGGAGAACAACCAATGAGCATACTATCCAATGCCCATCAATACACGACAATACTCAAACCGCTGACTAGGTAGACTCTTTGTTAGCATATCTACAGGGTTATAATCCGTATGAACCTCGACAAGCTCTATGCGCTTGTCCTCAAGTACCTCCTTGATGAAATGGTACTTTACCTCAATGTGTTTGGTCTTTGCATGAAAGACCGGATTCCGTACTAGCTGAATAGCACTCATGGAATCACTATGCAATGTCGGTACACCTGTATGAATCTCCGAATCTCCCACTAGCCGATCAAGCCATATAGCCTCCTTGCAACCCTCTGTGGCTACAACATACTCAGCCTCTGTGGTAGTCAAAGCAACACACTTCTGTGCACGAGACATCCAAAACACTACACCACCTGCAAAGGTGAATACATAACCAGAAGTGGATCTCCTACTATCCACATGCCCTGCATAGTCTGAATCTGTGTACCCAAGTACATGCATGTCTCCTCTACCAAAGCAGATGCACATCTTCTTGGTACCTTTCATGTACCTCATGATGCACTTAACTGCCTCCCAATGTCTCTTTCCTAGATTAGCCATATACCGGCTAACAACTCCCACTGCAAATGCAAACTACAAATGCAATGTCTGGTCTAGTAGCTATCATAGCATACATAAGACTCCCAACCACTGATGCATAAGGAACCTTGGCCATCATGGCTCTCTCCTCATCTCATTTGGGACTATCTGTATGACTCAGTTTCACATATGGAGGCAATCGAGTACTCACTGCCTTCCCCCCCTCCATATTGAAATGCTGCAATACTTTTGTAACATACTCCTTCTATGAAAGCCAAAGGAGTTTCCTACTCCGATCACGCGTGATGCGCATACCAAGAATATGACTTGCAAGTCCCAAATCCTTCATATCAAAGGCCTCATGCAACTTGGCCTTTGATGCATCTAGCTCAAAAGTATTCTTGCTAGCCAATAGCATATCATCCACATATAGGGCTAGGAGTATCAGGCTATTATCCTTAGTCCTTTTAGTGTAGAGGTAGTGATCAATTTCACTCCTTCTAAAACCCTGGGATCGAATGAAAGCATCAAACTTCTGATATCATTCTCTAGGCGCTTGCTTAAGACCATAGAGACTCTTCTTCAACTTGCAGACTAAATGCTCTTTGCCCTTTTCTTCAAAGCCTTCCGACTGCACTATGTAAATTTCCTCATGCAGATCCCCATGCAAGAAAGTTGTCTTGACATCCTCCTCTGCTGCCACTAGGCCAAGCATGCATCTAAGTGTGGTCATCTTCACAATCGGAGAGAATATCTCATCAAAGTCCACACCCTTCTCTCACTTGAACCCTTTAACAACCAAATGGGCCTTGTACCGAGGCACATCATCACCTGTGACCTTCATCTTGTAGACCCATTTACATGGCAATGCTTTCTTTCCATGTGGCAAAGAAACCAAGTCCCAAGTCTTATTCTTCATAAGTGAACTCCTCTCTGATTGCATAGCATTCTCCCACTTGCATTGATCTTTGCGCATCATAACCTCTCTATAGCAAGAAGGTTCCCCGCAATCAGTAAGCATCACATAGTCTATCCCTGGAACAAACCTATCAGGCGATCTAGACACTCTAGATGATCTTCTCAAGGGCATTTCAGCTTACTGTCCCACCTGCATATCAGCCACATTTGGCTCATCATTTCCACCAATAGATGATCCATCATCTACCCTTGATTGTATACCTGTGGGAGAACTTGGCGGTACCATTTTTTGCAGATTTGGTGCATGGACAGCTTGATGTCTATCAACATATGTAGGTGGATTCACGTCATGGAAAGTGATTCTCCTCATTTCCACATCCCTCATGGGTGCCTTATGCATCTTCTTCTCATTGAAGGCTACATCATGGCTGCATATGATCTTCTTTGCTTCTGGATCTCAAAGACGATAGCCCATCTCTCCATTTTCACCATAACCCAGAAAGATGCATTTCCTAGACTTAGGATCTAGCTTCTTTCAAAGCTCTTTTGGCACATGTGCATATGCCTCACACCCAAATATATGCAAATGAGAGTAAGAGGGCTTCTTGCCACTCCATGCCTCTTTAGGAATACCACCATCCAAACTCTTACTAGGTGATCTATTGATCACATGCACTGAAGTCTTGATTGCCTCAGCCCAAAAACCACTAGAAAGACTTGCATTGGAAAGCATGCATTACAACCTTTCTTGAATATTGCGGTTCATCTTTTCTGCAACTGGATTTTGCTCTGGAGTACGAGGGGATGTGAGCTCTCTCTTAATCCCACGTGTGTCACAAAATTGCTAAAAGTCATGAGAGAGATACTCTCCACCATTGTCGGTCCATAGGCATTTAAGCATTCTACCTGACTGATTCTCAACCAAGGCCAGCCATTTATGAAATACCTAGAACACATCACTCTTTCGAGCTATAGCATAAGCCCACACTTTCGTAATTGCATCATCAATGAATGTCACATAGTATTTAGCCCCGCCTAATGACTGTAGGCATGGGGCCACATATGTCTGAATGCACCAAATCAAGCTTTTCAAACTCTTTCTTCCCCCTTCTTTTATGGGCTGATTTAGTCTGCTTCCCATAGAGACAGTGCTCACAAAATTCAAAATCAGAGAAACTCAAATGCGGTACATAACCCAAACGGCATAAGAGTTTCATCCCATTTTGGCTCATATGGCCCAACCCGCAATGCCATAAAGAAGTGCTTGGCTGCTCGGTTATTGCAACAACATGATCAAACACCCCTGATACATGTAAGGGATACAAAGTCCCACACTTAGCACCCCTGGCCAAAAGCATAGAGCCCTTCTGAATTTTCCAACTCCCAGAACCAAAGATGGTCTGAAAACCAGCATCATCTAGTTGACTCGTTGAAATGAGACTCTTGGTCAACTTAGGCACATGTCTCACATTTTTTAAAATAAATGCAGACCCATTTGCAAAAGAAAACTTTATATCACCTACTCCCACTATGTCACATGCATAGTCATTTCCAAGATGCACACAACTTGTCTTTCCACTGTCATAAGTAGAGAACCATTCCCTATGGGGAGTAACATGGAATGAAGCACTAGAATCCAAAATCCAATCCTGGGAATATGCATCATCTGAAGTGGTAAGCAACTCTGCAGATAAACTAGACATGAAGAGAATGTCATTGTCACTATCATGTGTGACTGCATTGATCTCCTTGATATTCACTTTTCCTTTGTCCTCCCTTGGCCTCTCTTCCTTCTGATTTGCACCCCAATTTGCATTCTTTTTCTTATCCTTTTGCTCTCTTTTAAGCTTGTAGCAATTCTTTTTCATGTGGCTCTTCTTGCCACAATAGTGGCACTCAATGTTCCGTGCCCTGGACTTGCTACGGGACTTTCCTCTTTCTTGAAACTTGCCCCTGGACTATGATCTGCCCCTTTGCACATTTAAGGCTGCATCCTGCTTGTTGCCTTCCATTGACATCCGTCTAATCTCTCGACCAACAAGCTACCAACCACATCATCAAAGTTCAATACTCCACCAAGTGCAAAGTTACTGATAACAGTACGAAAAGTATCCCATGAGGATGGTAATGAGCATAAGAGAAATATTGCCCTCATTTCCGCATTGAAATTCAGCTTTTGAGCTTGAAGCTGACTGAAATTGATATTAAATTCATTTGAGTGCAAAGCTATGGATACTCCCTCTTTCATGTGTAGCTCAAACAATCTCTTCATGAGATAGACTTTGTTTGAGACAATCTCTTTCTCATATGTAGCACACAGCTTTTTCCATAAAGCTTTCGTAGTCTTTTCAATGACTACTGTGAAATAAACTGTCTCCCCAAGATGAAGTCTAATGGTAGACTTTGCCAATGCATCCAACTCATTCCATTCATCTATGGACATAGCTGCAGGCTTAGCTGCAATCCCTTGCAAGGGTTTTATCTGCTTCTTTTGAATAAGCACATCCCTTATCTGTTCTTTCCACAAAGAAAAGTTTGTCCCATCAAACTTTTTAATGCTGAAAAGCTTCTTTTCAGACATGGAAGAGGATGCCATGATGCAAATAAAGCAAAATCCGAAATGCTAGTGCATGTAATGCATGTAAGAGAGAATCACACCAAATACTAGGTGCACCCAAATGTGTATGCCACAATAGAGTGAAATATCACCAAAAGTCAAAGCTCAAAGCATCAAAAGATACAGCTAACTCATGTGCAGGTACTATGCATCCATATGAGCAAATCTGGCCAAAAATAAAATGCCAATTGCAATGGCAATCCAAAATGACAATAAGTGCCAAATGGCTCAAGCATAAACACCGTCCATGGGCATATCCATCAATAATATCTCATCTAAGAGAGCATAACACTATTAGTGCATCACCTGCAATGTGTCAAATGGCTATCTCTCAGCATAAAATAGCATCCATGTGCAAAGCATCCATAAAAAATAGCATCCCACAAGGCAATCTGGGCCTATCAGCACATCTAATTAGGATCGCAATGCATCCAAATGGCCTATAAATCATCCACTGCAACCCAATGCACACCACGAATGAGCGCACACAGCTCAAAGTGCAACCAGAGTGATCTACATAAGGTATGCTCAAGAAATCATGGTCCCATGACAATGACCGCTACTGAAAATAGAACCTGAGATGCCTCAAAACATGGGCACCATTGCATAATCGGACTCGGCAAGACAATCTGCAAATATCTCTCTTCCATTGGAACTCCAAAATCCCAACCGATGAGTGAGAAATGGGAGTTAACACTTATCCACTGCCATGTGGCATAAATCTAAGATTTCAAAACCTTAGAATGAAATATGCATAACAAAGAAACGAAATCAAATACATAGAGATCTATAGGACGATGGATACATGGATCTTGTGAGAGTAGAAAGGCTTTATAAAGCCTTAAGCACTTACTATAGTCATTGTAAACAGTTGGGAGGCCAGCCATATGCTTCCTGAAGGTGGATTTGATAAGGCCTATGATAGATTCAAAGTGGGAATTTATTTTGCAATCCCTGCAAGACATGGGACTAGGGCAAATATATATGATCCTATGTCAGGTTACTGCTCACTAGTGCGTCTGCAAAAGTTTGTGTAATGGGGAGACGACACAATCTTTAACCTTAAGAGATCTATTAGATAGGGATTCCCTTTGGCACCTTTTCTTTTTGCTATTTCTATTGATACTTTAGGGTGCTCCTCCAAGAGCAAGCTAGAAAGGGCAATTTAAGGGGATTGAGCTACCCTCAAGTAAGCAGCTGAACTCAAAATTGAAAAGATCATTACAATGTGGTAGCATATGCATTGAGTCATATAACCATGGTTAACAAATTGAGTGTTACTCAATTAAAGAATAATTTCTTGGAATCACTTAAGGGGAGTGTGTAGCTGATCCACATTATTCCCATGTGGCATGCCATATCTAAGAGGGATCCCTCATCCTCAAAGGAATTAAAAGGAGCTTGAAAGAAATTGGCCCCAATATTGACACGGGCATGGCCACTAGGTTACGTCTCGAGAGACGTCACCCTTGAGTGATGAAAAGAATTAATGGAAACATTCTTCCATTGATTATGGTTACCTACTTTACAAGGATAGAGTATGTATACCATCAAAAGAGGACACTAGGCACCAAATTTTGTATGAATGTGATGATAGTCTAAGTGCATGCGACCCTAGAATAAAGAAGACATATGCACTTGTAAAAAGACGATTTTATTAGTGTGGCTTAAGGATGTCCAAGATTATGTTTTAAAATGTGGAAAGTTCCAAGTCGATAAAGAAAACCATCTTAAATAGGTGGTTTATTGAGTCCTTTAGAGATCCTAAATGATGAGTGGGAAAGCATCTCTATGGACTTTATATTGGGATTACCTAGAATGGATAGAGGCATGATTTAGTATCGATAATCATGGATAGATTGACTAAAATGTGTCAATTCATTTTGACAAAAAGGACAATGAAGATGCCTAAGTTAGCGAGGCTATTCATTGAGAATCTATCTCTTATATGGTCTATTAGCCAATATAGTAAGCAAACAAAATGCAAAGTTTAACAGCCATTTTTGGCCAAAAGTGTTTTGAAAGGTTGGACACTATGTCAAATATGAATGTGTTTGATCATCCACAGAGTGATGATCAGACAAAAAGAGTTAATCAAGTCCCGGAAGATATGCTATGAGGATATGTTAGCAAGAAGCAAAAGAATTCGAAAGAGTATCTCCTCATTTTGGAGTTTGCTTGCAATGAGTGTGAAGCATTTAGCTACTAGGTTAGTCCCTTTGGGTTGATGTACACTATCCAACCTCAAGCCCCATGGGAATCAACAAGGAGAAACTAAAAAAATGTAAAAGATTTCCTTCAAGATCTCAATGAGATGTTAAAGATAGCAAAAGATAATGCTAGATGAGCACAAGACCATGCCAGCCATTACATTGACAAGAGTCATCGACAAGTCATTTTCAAGGAAGGTGATAAAGTTTACTTAAGGGTACCAAGGCCTTCACAATCCTTAACATCAGGGGTAGTCCCAGAGCTATCATGGAGGTATTGTGGTCCATTCGTAATACTTAAAAAAGCTATAATTATGACTTATAAGTCATCCTTATCCAAAGGTAGTAAAGTTTATCTAGCCTTCCATGTGAGTTGACCTAAAAAGTTTTGGGTGTCGATGATAATGTAGTCTACCTAAAGGTACTAGTAGACCTTATCGATGCATTGCCCTTGCCACATGGGCCAAAGAGGATCTTGGATACCCAAGAAAAGAGAACTAAGCATTCCGTCAAACATGAATGTTTAGTTAAATGGAAGGATTGGCTCACAGAGTCTCTACCTAGAAAAAGTTGAGAACACTTCAGAAAAGATATCTAGAATTTGTTTGCAAATGAAAACTCTCTTAAGGGCAAAGAAATGTTATGACAATGGTAATCCCTAAAACAAAGTGAGACTAATATTGATAACAGACACAAAAAGGATTGGACATAAGACAAACGCTCGTAAAATATCAACCTTAGGAAGCATAATGTTGTAAACTAATCTATGGTGTGTGATCATTAGTCAAGTTTTGGTGGGATCCAACATAGCTAGGCTAGAGGGCACATGGTGATGGACACTATGGTAGTGGCCGCACATGTGGAGCATGGATGATTTGCCAAGTAGACGAGGTTACCCTAACTACAAAAGGTGTCCAAGGCAAGCCCAGAGGGCTATGTAGAGGCACGGTTGGGTGGTCATTGGGTGCACTTATTTCTCTTCTCTTGCAGGTTTTCCAACATCAATACTATGGCTTTAGTCATAAATGATCTCTTGCTCTTGATGACCTTCAACCACCACTATGGTCCTCTCATATGAAAGCACACATTTTCATAGGATCATACCCCTGTCTTTTTCTATAGATGTCCTACAATCGTTGTATACTTCCAAAATTTTAGTGCTATTCTTGACCTCTCATTTGTTAAATCAACTTCAAAAAACATTGTTGTGGAGGGATATTGCATGGTTTGTTTGTGCCTAGCTTTGTACTTCGACACAGTGAACAACCGTGCATCATTTAGCTCATCTTTCTTCTTCAACGTGAGATAAATAATCTTCCCCACAATGAGACAAACCAAACTTATGAATTTGTTTGCAATTGAATTCCTTGCATTCACCTTATCAATTTGGGTTTCATTATTGTTTTGTTAATCAAATATAGCAAATGCTTAATGCTCCCGAAAGGACAAAGAAGGGTTGCCTGACAAATAGTCCTGAAACTTTTGAATATAGTACACCATTTTGAGGCCTTCCCTTTTAGTTTTGGAGTAATTTTATCTACCATTGAGCACATTTGGCTCACATAAAAGATTGGGAAATTGATGTCCCCTTCACGTTGAGTCAAAATTGACATAATTTTCGTCCCCGATGTATCAAGATGCACATGGAAAATCTTGTTTTAATCAAGCTTCCTAAGTAACAGTGCCTTCACTACATCTCTTATAGATTCAACTCACTCATTGTTCCTTTTGAAATTTGTTTCTTGCCTTGTAAGATTATGAAACAGTTTGACCACGCAGTCTGACATCTTGGATAGATACATATGAATTGACACCTTATATAGTTAAACACCAATTAAATTGGTCATTACTATGTTATTTTATGTAAAATACGTCATTATTAAACATGACTTCTCAAATCTTAATGCTTAGAATGTCCAAACTTTATTTTTTTTTGGGCGACTTTTTCTTGCTTTTGCATAGATTTACAACATTTGCATAGCGTTTTCTTGAAAACTTGTGACTATTTAAATTTATACACAGGTTCCTTTTTCTTGTTGTAGTCTATGGCACATGTTAAATCTATATCTAGACAGCATCACCAAGTTGCAGGCCAAAGAGGCATTAGAGTTTGCCAAATATGCTCCATCTTGACCCTTGCCTAAGATTGCAAGAGGGGGTGCAATCCTCTCTTGGAAGGCAAGTTTGTCCTAGAATGATTGGTTCTTCTGGAAAGGTATCTATATATGAGCTTAGTGCCCCTACTTTCTACTACTCTTTTGCTTCGTGTTGGTGGTTGGATGCACTATGTTTACACTACAATAAGAAATGTGTGACCTGAGAGGGGGATGTTGTGGAGGTGGATGATACCACCAATCATTGGATTGTGGGAGTTGTTGAAGTTGAATCCACAATGACCTTGCTCCTCACAAAAGCTCGAAATGAGTATGCTTTTCAAAAAGATTGCAATGAGTGAAGGAATTTAAGACAAGCAAGGTTAATTTAAAAAATATGTATGCTTTCTATCTTGGAAGTGAATCCAAGCCAATAATCTATTGTATTTTAGAAACAAAATGTTCTTCGAAGATTGTTTCACTAATCAACTTTCAAGCAACACTTTCACAGGTCTTGGAGGCCCATGATGTAACTAATGGATCTTCAAAGTGTTGATGATTTTGATTTTATTTTTACTATGTGCATTTTTTGGGTAATTCTTGTTGTTTTTTTCCTTGTATCTAGGATATCATTACATTTCTTACAAACCCACGTAACTAATGGATCTTCAAATTGTTGATGATTTTGATTTTATTTTTACTAGGTGCATTTTTTGGGTAACACTTACTGCTTTTTTCTCTTGTATCAAGGATATCATTACATTTCTTACAAACCTAATGGGGACTTTGCAACAATTCTTTGAAAGTGATGAAGAGCATGAAATACAAAGCAAGTAAGAAGAACATTTAGCAAATACAAGGTTTATTCTAACTTTTCAAGAAGGCTCAGTGGCATATTCTCTCAAAGGAACATCATTATTTGTGAGTAGTATTATTACCCCTCCTATTGCAATAAAATTTAAAGTTCCATCCTCCAAGAGTAGTATTTTAACCCCTCCTATTGCAATAAAATCTAAAGGTCCATCCTTCAAGAAAAGTATTATTACCCTTCCTATTGCAATAAAAGTTAAAGTTCCATCTTTCCAAGAGTGGAATTGATAGGGAAAAGAAATCATATTTCATGAAAGACATGGAGCAGAAGATGAATTACATATACCATTTGAAGAGGATGAAGAAGCTAGAGATTTATCCTAACACTGGGTGTAGATATAACTGATGGGACCACCAATGCCAAGCACAATGGGAGTCCATTTCCAATACTTATTTCCTAATTCATTGCGGACCTTATGATGTTTTTTACATTGTAATTAGCAAATTGTCAGTAGGGTTTGCAAGTGCTAAATTCCCTCAGTATGGTGTCAGTATGGGTGTCTGTATAGGCATTTGTATGTGTGTCAAGGACATTCTAGGTACCAGCGCACTTACTTACATCAACACAGACACCCATACCAACACACATATCAACTCTGGCATTCTAGATACCAATAGATATACCATCTGTATTGGCTCTAGCATCCCCAACAAAAATTACAGAAAGTATTTTGTAATAGGACCCAAAATCATTTTGACTTGCAAGTTTGATCATTTTAAATACAAAAAATAGAAGAACGTGTACACCAAGTTGGGGTGAAAATACTCAGATATTCATGATGAATTAAATATGGAATTGACACACAATGCAAGTATAGAAGTGAAAGAGCCAAGAATGAGAAGCCCTATCAATGGCGAAAGAATCAACTTGTAGCATTTAAATCAAAGGTTGCATCTTTAGCCAAGTCCATATTGCCATATAAGTCTATCTCTAGTGCTATGCTCAACTCACCTAGATCATCAAGTTCTATCCTACCTAAGACTTGATACTCCAATTCACCCTCTTCAATAATATCAACTTATACATGAGCCCCATCTTCTTTCCCAATGTCAGAATCTCCACCTTCCTCTATTGCAATGCCATTATTTCCACCACCTTCGCCCATATCATGATCTTCATCTTCTTCTCTAGATCCATTGGCATCAATTGTGTATAAGCCCCATCTTCTTTCCCAATGTCAGAATCTCCACCTTCTTCTATTGCAATGTCATTATTTCCACCACCTTCTCCCATATCACTATCTTCATCTTCTTCTCTAGATCCATCAGCATCAATTGATCCATTGGGCATCTCTGTATCCACATCCCTATCTTCAAAAGTTCGTCAACTTTGAGGAGCAACTTGGATCACATACCACCACCATATTAGATGAAAATAGAAAAAAGTTCACTTGTGTTTAAGATGAAAATACCATTAATTATTAATATGCTTAAGTACGGACATGATACGATTGTTTAAAAACAAATGCATTAGCTTAGTTCATTAGTACATAACTGTTCACATTGTATGGGAAGGACAAAAGTATCACTTTCAATGGTCCAGAGTTTATTGGGGTCTATGGCAAAAAAAAGAAGATTAAGGGATGTTGCGAGCCTTAGGTAATGTGGATGAGCCCACACATTCTAGTCGAGGTAGATATGCTGAAACATAGCCCACCACCAATGGCCCCACCACCACCCCTTTTATTTGCCACCTGTCGCTCCTTCCCACTGCTATCGTGCCACCCCTCACATCACCTCCACCCCTCCCATTGCGACTGCCACCACCACCTATATCTGCCACCCCAAACCCATCCACACCCTTTTGATTTCCCCCAAATGAAAGCAACACTATTATGTCAATGACTTACGAGAGATCATCAAGGATGACAAAGGGGCCATCGTGATTGCTAGGATGTTACGTTTGACTCAAATATAGTAGATCCATGTCCAAGGCAAGACCAAGAAAAAAAGACTATCATAGATCGGCTGAGGAAGGAGTACCCAATACTGCCTAGTCAAGAGTTTTTGAGGTACATGCTTAAATGCATGAGACAATGTACTCAAACGTCATCATTTAGAGATCTGCAATGTAGTAAGGGAGGGTACATTGAGGCCTACTCATGCAAATAAGTTAGATTGGAAGAGGAACAAGCAGGAGCTTTGCGACAAGCCACAAAGTGGGGCAAGAAGCAGGAGGTGATAGTCGAGAGAGTTACTTCACACCTCAGGAGTGGTGGCAGGAAAGGATTCCAGGTATGGGTGGTAAGTATATGTGTGCTACATACTTCTTTTATAATTTTTAGTTTGGTTTAAATACATTGTTTTGCTCGTAGAACCTCATTAATGTTTTTAATTTAGGTTCACAATTGGGTGTACAAGCATTTTGTGATTGGCCACCATTTGAAACCCTACAAATGAGGAGTACAAATATGCATAGGATCATGGTGCGTGGTCTCTCTTCAAGAGGTTGGATAGTGAGGGAGTACTTGTAGCTTGGATGGTAGTGCAGAGTTGCCATGTAAATCTTCGATCCTCCTTGTTCTCAATCATGTTTGACCTTTCCATTTTTAAAATATTTTCTAAATTGTTTCACACAACATTCTTAGGGAACAACTGATTAGCGAGGGCGAGGGAGGAGACAAGATTGGAGGTGCAAGAGGCAAGACCAGAGATTGATATGATTAGGAGGAGGATGAGGAGTAGCTATGATTAGATTTAGCCACCCTTTGGTATTTTGTCATCTTGTACCTCCCATTCATGTTTGTGCTACCCTTTTTGAAAGGGAACTTTTCTAATAATACCTGACATGAGAGTTTCAGGAAATTTTACAATTTGTAGCTCTAATGCACTATAATGGCATGTATTCATTTTATGTTACCTTACTTTCAAGGGAAATTTTGTAATAAAATATATATAGTGGACCAAAATGGGGCTGGAACAAGCCCCATTTTGCTCTGCATAGTTTTTTTTATATAACACAGCGTTGTCGGTTACATGGACATTATCAAATACAGTTGGGACCCAAAACCGATACCAAACATGCCATTTTGACAGACATACTGACATTTTTTCCAGTGGTAAGAAAAATCCAACATATTTTTTATCAGAAGATGTCTCAAAAACCGACCAATACCTTATAGTTTTGTCCAAATATTGATCTGTCAACAAGATTACATCCTCTAGAAATACAAAAACATTATTCTAAGAATGTGGAACATTTAAAGGAAGGATACAAAATAATCCTCATGCACGTAGATTGTAGATAGGATGGTTTTAGTTGACACATGGATCCACCACAACGCGCGCGTGCACACACACACACAAATCTTGACCTTTTTTTGTTCCTCATTGGAGATAAAAAAATCGTAGTTCCTCATTTATGGTATGGACACTTGCTTGAGAATTGTTCAATGAATTACAAATTTACACATCCCAAAATTTAATATGAGACTACAACATCACACCAATTTACTATTTGAAAACGATCATAAATCCTTTGTGAACATTATTTGGCATGTGAAACTTGTAGCCCAACTTATTTACCTGAGGTCCTCATAGACGAAAGGATACACCACTCAACAACATTTTTAATATTATGCATATTAAAATTTCACATACGCATTTTAGGTTGCCTAAAACTAGAAATCTTTGGAATATTACACTCTACAACAAGGAGGTACTACATGGTGGTCTTGGAGCATTGATTTTACTACATGTTGGCCTTAGAACATTGATTTTATGTGAACTCTTATCTTGATTTACCCATAAATATAACCTAATAGAAATTTTCAATTCATACGGATGTAGTCTTCTTTGAGTAAGTCCAACATTATTTAGCATTTTTCATTGCTTTTTTTAATGTACTAAATTGGTTGGGGTTGTTAAATCATAGCATCAAATCAAGAACATGCCCTTTTGCCAAACTCTAACTTGTCCATTGTTCAATGAATTACAAAGTTGATGTTTGAACTAATCTACATATTCCAAACATTAATATGAGAACATAACTGTGCACAATTTCCTCCTTGAACATGATCATAAATCCATTGCAAATGTTTTTTTGCATGTGAACTATGTATCTTATACCCCATACCCCATACTTGAGTTTAGACAACATCTTAGACTTTATACTTGAGCTTTTCACAAAGATAGGATACAATTACTTAATAACAAAATTCTCTATGGTTAAGGGGGTGTCCAATGCATGCTCTAATTTCACATACATTTATACATGCCATGATGGATGCTTTTTCTATGCCAGTTTCATTAAGAAGCAAAGCTTTAATATTTGTTTCATGATTCCCCCATTTCAAAATACACTTCATTATGGATTATTTTTTCATGTTAGCTTCATTAAGAAGCAAAAACTTTATATTTGTGTGTGTCAAAAGTTTTTAAGCCTCGATAGAAAATTTAGAAACTTACATACTATGTTTTGTCAACATTGTGAAACTAAAATAAGTAGCTTGTTGATTATTTCCAATACTTTATATTAATATATATGCATGCCTTCTATGAAAACATATACGCAAACTTCTTTTAGAATTTTTTAAGCTAGAAAGCTGTGAAAAAACACATTCTATAAACGTGGATCTTTGATTTTATGTAACCTCTTCCCTTGGATGACCCGAAAATGAATCTAATAAGAATATTCAATTCATACACGTGCAATGCTCTTTTGATATATCCAACATTATTTACCACTTTTCATTTCTTCTTCCATACACAAAGGTGATCTTTTTCCATACACAAAGGTGATTGAGATGTTAAATCATAGCATCAAACAACATGCTCATTGCCTTTTATTTGTTTTTCATAATCTTAGGCCTCCTTGTACTTATAGCAAGATATTAGGCCTATTACTACCGATAATAGGCTACTATCGGCAATAATATTATCTGATTTACTGGTTGTTTTTCTCAATTACCAATATCATGATGTTATTCTGATGCTATTTGGGATCGAATATGATATTTGTGAACGATGCATTAATGCAAACATGAAAACGTTAATGAAATCCTTGGAGCTACTTGTTTCCAAAATTTCTTCTTCCCTCGGTTCTAAGTACTCCTCTATTATTCCTCCATGCTCCTAACTTTGCAAGGGCATGTATTGCATTTGATGCAGTCATGACTAGTGTGTGAGTTGATCAATTTAGTGATTCATTGTCTAACCATCCATGGTACACCACCTTTTGGAAACTATTAGAAACACATGTTGTGCCCAATCTACCTCGAACCAGATAGTCGAAACGATAAGTGGTCCTACTTACGCTATATTCTCCATTACTTGCCATTGGTAAATCGAAGGGCTAGTAGATTTCTATATATGGGGGTATATCCTTTCAAATATGTTCTTCCAAGTACATACCTAGTATATATGTCCTTTCAAGTATGTTCTTTTCTATATGCGTATAGGGGGTTTAATAATAAAAGATCCAATCCATATATATCTTCTCATAAGTAAGAAATGATCTAGTGAGTCATTGTCTAACCATGTTTACTTACTTTATAACAAGCAAGCACGTGTTGTCCTTCCCTTCACAATCTCTTAGTAAAAGAAAGAAGCCACAATGTCTTTCTCTTATCTAGGTCAAAGATCTAGGAGATAAGTAGCACTATAGCATAGTCCTTTGAATTCTGCACACTAGAGACTTTAATCATGATCTTTATCTTACCCCACTCTTTCCAAAGTTAAAGCAAAGCACTGGCACCATAATCGAATACTTTGAACAAATAGTAAAATTTAGGACAATGTCATCACGAAACTTTTCATACTAGTTCCACCAATCAATGAAAAGCGTCATGATGATAATGTCCTAAATAGTATGGTCAAAACCTCATTGTGATGAGTTGTCAGAGAGGTGCAACTTCATTTGAGTTTTAACATGCATGAGTAGAAAGGAAATGTAGTGAGTTCTTGAGATAGTGTGGATGGCTTGGTATACATGCAATTGCTAACTATGTCCTATTGAAGTGACAACAATAGAGCACTACATGCAAAGCAAAAAATGTTGCAACAAGAAGGAAAATGAAGGGTAAAGCTTATAGAGGTAAATGTGCAATTGTGAAGGGATTTTTTTGTGTGGGAAATCCATCTTAGTGTAGATGGCTTGGTATACATGCAAGTGCTGACTATGTCCTATTCAAGTGACAATAGAGCACTACATGCAAAGCAAAAAATGTTGCAAGGAAATTGGAGTAAAGCTTATAGAGGTAAATGTGCAATTGTGAAGGGATGTTTATGTGTGGGAAATCAATATTTGGATAACTTTTCCAATTGTGATTGAGGTTTTTACATTGTGGTTAAGTTCAAGTAACTCAACTTGATGGAGTTTTTGAATTGTGGTGACGTTCAAGTAACCAAACTTACCACATTATCCAACCATACATTCAGGTCCCATACACTCAACCTTGGTTAAGTCCCTGTATTGGCTAGTGTAACTTTGATTATGGTAACTTGGCACAATGGTGACCAATTTCAATCATCCACTTTTATTACGCCCAATCCTTAATGCATTCCATATGGTCCCCTTTTGAATCCAAATCTCCTGATGTAAAGTTAAGGGCCACAATGGTTAAATAATTCAATCAAAGAATTTATCTAAACGTCTTCTATTTGCCATGCATGTATAACCTCTCTATTGTAATGTAGGGGAGTCTATTGATATGTTGTTTTTAATTGATGAAGCAAGTAATGGATTAATGGTTAGTATTAACCATTGTGACAAACTTAATAATTTGGCCTCAAAATAGCCGATTCTTCTTGGATATGTACATATGCATAGCTAGGGATAGGTAGAGATTACAAATTGTGGTTCATTCATGACCGTGTTGATATGAAAGGAGTAGGCTATGTAATTTATATATCAAGATTCACC
The DNA here is from genome assembly GCF_047967505.1 of Dipteris shenzhenensis. Lineage (NCBI taxonomy): Eukaryota > Viridiplantae > Streptophyta > Polypodiopsida > Gleicheniales > Dipteridaceae > Dipteris > Dipteris shenzhenensis. Next base: position 36,461,025 of record NC_141610.1, on the reverse strand, counting down.
AACACTATCAGTCAGTTAGTGTGATTGTTAAAAACAACAGACATATATCAATCTTGGTGGAGAGACTGCTTAGGCAACCCAATGTTATGCATACTCAAAAGTGTTAGCCAACTAAGTGTAAGCAACTATATCCTATTAGAAACAAGAAAGTTACCCAATGTTATGCATACTAAAAAGTGTTAGCTAGCTAAGTGTAAGCTGTTATATTCTAGTACAAATAAGTTACCATATGTCAAGTACAAAATACATAGATAGGTTGGTTCACTTAGTTAAGCATTTACCCAAATAAATTTTTATCATGGTATCTAACCATGGTCCTTCATACCCATCTAAAAATTTTACATTTTTCCCCTTTAATGCTCATCACATTTTTTGTTTAGCATGTAAACCTCCCTTTATCATTTTTTGTTTATCATGTAAACCTCTCCCTTTGTTTTGTAAGTTTATGGACCTTTAGGGGCACAATCTCTAAATACTTTACCACCACTACACACTATATGCAACTTATTCTAGGAAACTATATTATGTATAAAAAGGAAGGAGTTCCTTTAGGAAAACTTTCTTCTTATTTTATGACAATGAGTTTTAATAGATTCTAATTACACCATGAATTCAAAGTATTACAACGTATATAAAAGGGTGTTAGTACCACTTTCCAAAATTAAAATAACATTTGAAAATAGTGATTCTGATTCAAAAAGTTGTTGTGAAGACGATAAAATCTTTGTAAAATGCATCCTTTTACCGATTCTTGAGGGCGATAACAAGGGGTTCTTACTCACTTGTTGTAGTTCTTGTTTAGGCCATGACATTTTTTATCCTCATCCATGCTAGTACATGCTTCTTTTGCTAGGGCATGGGGAAGATGCCTAAATACTCTTCATCTAGTAGCCAGGCATCTGCTAGCCAAGTTTCTTCAAAGAGCCTAGGAATTATTGGCTTCCTTGGCCTAGGAATACATTTTCTATTCTCTTGGGTGTTGAAGGAGGTAATGTGTCCACCATCCGTCCCGAGAGCCTAGCCATCATATCTTATATAAGAAATATGCTTAGCTAACCATAGTTTACACAAGTATCCCACTTTGGATGGACAATAGCAAACTATTGCATCTCCTTCAAGGTATCCTTATTATATTTGAGAAATTAGGACCTTTTTGGGGGATTATTCCTTCCAAGATCTTTCAACAACAACGAGGGCTAGGCCTTCCAAGATCTTCAATTTATGACCTTATATAAGGACTTGGAAGACATGCCCAAACCCCCTTCCCAAAAAAAACATTCCTTCCCACATACATCAACATTGATAGTATAATGTAAGCTATGAAATTGGCATTGTCACATTCGAGATTTATAATTTTCAAATAGCTTGAATTAGGCACGTTAACGCTTCAATGGACTCATGTTATATTCCCTTGGGTGTCCTTGATGCCATATTATATTAAAGTACTTTGTTGATGGTCTTCCAAAGTGCTCTCAAAGATAGTTCTTTGGGATGCACCGCACATGCAATTGGTGTCAAGGCAACTGGAGTCTTAAAAGGGACATTTTAGTCACCATTTTTTGTCATAGGAGTTTGGGAATGTAACATCTCCATGCCTTTCAACATTTAATCTATCTATAGGGCAAAAAGTACCCTCCACCTAAGTTTATCATATCATGCACATAAGAAATGCATTTTTTTAACCTTTGGGGCTCAATATGTGATCAATTTACCACCATTCACAACCTTGGCACCAACTCGGAGGTAAATATTTTTTATGAAATTTCATTTTTTTGGCGGAGGGGAGATTCACAACCTAGAGAGACTAAATTAAGAAACTTTTGGAGGGATGATGTGAAGTGAGACTTTTAGACAAGGGACATGAAGTGAACCTCTTTAGAGGGGGAGAGAAAATTTCATAGAAAATGATTGAAAATGTTAGATATAAACCCTGGACTTCACAAGTCTTGTGAGATGCTCAATATTAAGCTTCTTGCAACATGCTCCAAAGTGCCACTTGGCAACTGCAAATTTCTTTCTTTTTTTCCTTTTTTTGGGGGGCGGGTAATTGCCAATAGCGTCCCCATACTAGCTAATCGAGATGGAGCTCTGAGTTGCCCCTCAAGCTTGAACTCAGGACCGCAGCGCGCGCTCACACCCACCTGTTTTCACCGCTTGGTGTAAACATTGTCAATGAAAGGGCAAGTCTTTGCAGCTTCTTGTTTGGAGATGTGTTATATGAAATTCTGGCTTCTTTGTAATGTAGGGGTATGTGTGGCTCATTTTCAAGGAGATTTGTCTCCTTTAGAGATGGATGCAAAAAGGTCACATTTGAGAGGTATGAAGGAAATGTAGACAAGTATCATATATCTTCTAAAAACTACTATTTGAAATTAGAAAGATGATTGTTCCTAGTGAGCAGCTTTGTTTTTCAAGTTTTAGCTTGTCTTCTTCTCGTGTTTTTAGATGTGCATCTTCACGCAAAGCAGGATCCGATACTTGAACTTCTCTTTCATGACCTTTGCATAGCATTTAAAGGGGAGTTTCATTACTTGCTTTCATGTACAAAAATTTGGGAATTTCCCAAAACTTTCCTATTGTGCTGAGCGTTGGAGATCAATGTTAGGATTTGCACTGGAGACCCACTTGATTAGACGGCTTGCCACTTTTACGAGATACAATGGGGGCAGATGAGTAGATGGCAGGATCAATTTCCTAGGACAGTGAGCTAGTTCTGATACTCATTACTTTGAAGGACAATTTGGTAGATAGCTATAACTATTCTTTTTTTCAAAATATCCTTGGTAATATTTTGCAAGCCATTACTTCTCATAGTCCATTTTTCAAATTTATAGAAACCGCACTTCAACAATCCCTTGAGCTGCTCCTCCCTCTCTCAGCCGGCCTCCTCTCCCTCTCCCTCACCCTCGCTGCCCCCCCTCTCCCTCCGCTCACTGCTCCTCTCCCTCCCCTCTTGCCTGCCCCCCCTCCCTCCTCCCTCACTCTCCCTCTCCCCTTCCTCCTCCCCACCCTCCCTCTCCCTCCCTGCCAGCCCACCCGCATCTCACCCCCGTCCCCTCCCTCCCTCTCCCTCCCCGCCCTCCCTCTCACCCACCCGCAAGCCCCCCTGCCCCCTTCTCCACCCCCACCCCCTCCCCCGCCCTCCCTCTCCGCCCCCGCTGCCCCTACCCCACCCCCTCCCCTGCTCTCCCCCCCCCTACCCTGCTCTACCCTGCCCCCTCCTCCGCTCTCCCCCGCCTCTTCCCCCCCTCCCCTGCTCTCCCCCCCCCTCTTTCGCTTCCTCTCCCGCCCCTCCTTTCCTCTCCCCTGCCCTCCCTTTCCCTCCCCGCTAGCCCCCTCCCTCCCTCCTAGCCCGCCCCCTCCCTCCCTCCTTACCCCCACCCTCTTTTCCTCTCCCCCGCCCACCCTTTCCCTCTTTGCCTGCAACCTCCCCGTCCCCCTTCCTAACTCATACGCCTCCCCCCTCAGCCTACCTCCTCTACCCCCTCACTCTATATCTCCTTCCCTTCCCCTCTCTCCTACCCTCTCCTTTCTCCTTCTTCCTACACCCGTGTTTGAGGGCGTCCTGGGCAGTATTTTCACCATCGGAGCTTTTTCAATGTTGGAATCGGCCTTTTCACTTCGATTGGCGAATGGATCCCCATTCAACCAATCTCCGTCCACCTCCACCGGCCGCGAGAACCGTCATTTTTTCAGAAGACAAGTTGCAGCAGCTTAAGAGAGATGTGGAATTAGAGAGCTCCACATCACTTTTCGCCCGCATCTTTGGGTCACACCCTTCCAGATCACAGGCCACAGTCTGGATGCTGGCGGCGTTACCAGAAGATCTCGCCCCACACCTCAAGGATATTCGACTTCTAGGACGTGGATTCTTCCAAGTGATTTTCGACTCCCACAAGTCCACAGCCCTTGTTCTCAAAGCTAATCCCTTGGCTTTGGGTTCGAGGAGGATCTTTCTTTTACCCTACACCTTGGGCTTCGATCCGGTGGAGGAGGACAGGTAGGTCACATCAATGTTCATTAGATTTCCTGGTCTTCCTCAGGTCTACTATCGACTACTTGCCACTATCGGAGCCACATTCGGAGTGGTCACTGATATCCCCACCCTTCCTTGCATGCCTTCTTCTTCGGCAGAGGCAGTCAGTGTAGACGGGGTGCCTCGTGTTAGGATCATTGTCTCTGACCCTAACATCTCAGATGACCACATCATGCTTCAACGTCCAGATGGCTCTCTCTTTTGACAGAGAGTCGAGATTTCAGGTAGTCAGGACCAGTGCAGGATTTGCAGGACCCTTGGACACTTTGCTAGAGACTGCCCAAGGAAGAGAAAAAGACCCAAGAGGTCTTCTAGTGCGGCTCCTTCACGTACTACCCCGATTGCACCTCCCCACCAGCACACTGTACCACGCACTCCAGGATCACTAGGAGCAACAGGGCGCCCTGCTTTGCGCACCCCAGGACCACCAGGGACAGCAGAGCGTCCAATGCCCGCAGCACACCCAGCACCACGGTGGAGAGCTATCAGAGCCGCTCCCTTACCTCAGGAGGAGACCTTTGATCCTGTTCAGACATACACCTTCCAAACTCCGGAGGTGGATGTTGTTGCAGCCCCAGACACTACAGTTCCAATCAGGAGGGGCCTTTCGATGCACCATCCCGAGTCACCTTGGTTACTGACCACGAGGGGGCTACAGGCACTTCTTCCTCGCAGACTATTCCTACCACAGTCAGGACGACCGAGAAAGTGTAGGCACAGATGAGGACTCCAGATTTCTCTTCAGCCCAACCTCACGTCTTCTCAGCACCCAGCTCAAGTTCTACTGATAGACGCCTGACAGGTCCTTCTCCTCCATCTTCCACGAGTGCAGGTCTTCTTCGCACTCCTCGGCCATACTTGCTTATCAGGAACACTTTTTTGGCACTGGCAGATTCAGCGACTTTCATGAATGAGGAGTTTGTGCTCTCCAGCCTAGGGGTCCCGGTCATAAGGATCCCTTTTGATAGGGCCTCCCCTTCAGCAGGTGTGGGGATCCTCTCACCTGTTGAGTTTCCTGCCCTCAGCAGGAGTGTTTCGGACTCCTCTACTAGGTCGGGTAAGCCTTTCCATCCAGCATCCTCCCGTCGATGAGGATAGTCAGCTGGAACATACAGGGCCTAGGGGGAGTTCCACACTGTCGCCGTAGGCAACTGATCTGGAATCAGCTTCATCCAGGTGTCACTGGAGGTGCAATTGATATCCTTTTTATCCAGGAACACAAGTTGGATGCCAGTGATTGCTCTAAATCGAGCAAACTGCTTTCAAGACATACCTTTTGGTCGCCTGCTATGGACACAAGGGGAGGTACTTGCATTTCGGTCTCTCCCTCTATTCTCCCCTTGGTTGCTGGTCATGGTATTATTTCCCCCTCTAGAGCTCAATGGATCATTATTTTGATTGGAGGGCGTAAGATTGGTCTTCTCAATCTTTATGCTCCCAACAACAGAGGGGAGCGGATCTCCTTTTGGAAGGAGTTACTCTCTTGGGCCGCCATTGCAGATTCTTGGATCATTGGTGGCAATTTCAACATGGTTGAGTTGCCATCAGACAAAAAGGGAGGCAGACAAGGTGGAATTCATTCTTTGGAGAGGGCAGCCTGGGATGCCTTTCTTTTTCAGTACAGTGGCAGGGACACTTCTCCTGTATTCTTGGTCGAACAAGAGAATACAGATACCCATCCATGCATGTATTGACAGATTTTATGTAGACGATTGGGCACTTGACAGAGGAGGATCTGTGGGAATGGATAGATAAAGGGCACCGAGAGAAGGGCATCCCCTTCTTTCATTTTCAAATTTCTGCCGACTTGCAGAAAATTTTTTGGCAGAGGCTCTGGAAATCCCACCGGAATAGAAAAATCACTCTCTTCTTTTGGCTTTCTATTCATGGTAGTGAACCAATGGAGATCCAGGTTCGGAGCTGACCCTTCTTGCCCTCGTTGCTTTTCTGCTCTAGAGACAATACAACACTGCCTTTGGGATTGCAGATAGGCGAGAATCATATGGAAGGGGATGGCAAGACTTCTCAACACTTTTATTCGCCTACCTTTCTACATGACCTAGGGATCAGTGGCTTGGCTCACTCTTTCAGGGCCCCAGGTCTTCTTTGAGAGACTTGACTCCTCTTGGGCTCTTCATATCCGACGACACCTTGTGGAGTCGTGCTCTCTAGAGGATGTTCCAGCCACTCTCATCAGGGCTGCTCATTCCTCGGTTGACTCTCCTTGGGAGGTCTTAGCTAGCATTGTAGCATGGCACATTTGGAGAGCCAGATGCACTGAGGCTTTGGAGGGTTCTCAGGTTCACCCTTCTCAGATCTTGACCAGTACTTGGACAGATACGGTACATACTCTGATGGCCATTTGGTCGACCATGCAAGGATCATCTCGAGCAGCCTCCTCCAAAAGAGTTACTTTTCTCAAAGATTGGAGAGACTCTCCCTTCTTTGATGAGACTTCTACAGGGTTGAGTTGGCATTTTTAGCCTCAGCCTTGGTTTCTTTCTACCTCATTCCTCTGAGGTGGTTTTATTACATGCTTAGCATGTTGTATTTCCGCACAAAGCTTGCTCTAGTGAGTTTCTTTCTTACTTAATAGAAGTCTCTTTTTTGCCCCCAAAAAAAAAACTTATAGAAACCCTTCTGAACTAGCGAGTGCAAGTTTGCAAACTTCTATCCTTCCATTTACTTTTCAAGGCTTCCATAATAGTGAAGAGCACGCAACCAGCACGTATAATTTGAAACACATTTTCTTTCCCCAGTGCTTCGACCTGCAATACTTTAGGTCAATACAATCAGCCTGTCATTATTGAAAAGTGATTATTAGCTTGCAATTCAGCAGTTAAGGTTGTCTCCCAGAGACTTATTTTATTGTGAGAACACTGAAACTGATTGAAGCAAATTTTAGCAATACAAGTAAATACAGCTGCCAGGAGCATACAAAGTAGTTCAAATGCTGCTGAAAGCCTTGGATGGACTCACTGGCGTATACAGCTACATCATCCAATCAATTCCACCACGCATCTAGGAAGTACATCTGGCGTACTCCCAAGGCAAGAAGATCTAGATTTCAACCGTGTAACTGAACCGATGTGTCAGCAGGTGCGGCGGATGACCTTATTGTTGGATAGCCATACAGCCATTTGCATTGTCAATCTAGGAAGGGTTAGTCACATAGGTCAGACGTGCCAATGGTAACAGCTGCTTGATGGAATCCAGAGTGGAGGATCACATGCAGCCCCAGTCCTTGGGTATGTTCCAGCTCAAGGGTCCGTATCAGACATGTACATAAGACTGAAGTCCAACATCCCTTCAGGTTGCCTTCACCCATCTGAGATTATGTTCTGCATCAAAGAGACTCGTTTCCTGGTCAAGTCTTAAATATTAGTCCAGCACATCATTACCAACAGCTGACCTGTATGAATGACAACCTATCATGACTGCAGCCTATCATTTCTTTCACAGAAACAGAGAACTAAGACAGTTGGGACTTTATGAATCATCCCTCTGGCAGGTACCCTCGAATGCAGATTCTCACTTACTCTGTATCTGCAGTATCCATTCTGGACTTCTTTGCCTGCTGACGCTGGGAAACGTCTGTCCTGATTCTCTCGGAGTAAGGTTTCTCAGAGATCGCATCATGCAAGAAGTTACAATTCACCCCATTGCGGCAGCCTCTTGGTGTGTTGAAATAGAGACACAGCTTTCTAATTCTTGAACGTACTATTTCAGTACCAAGCCTAACATAAGCAGCCTCATTTCTTGAGGCTGCAGATGGAACATTCTGAAACCATGGCTCTCCCCTCAAACCCAGACCAGCAGCTCGATGCCTTGCCACATCATGACTTAGATTGACCTCATCCAAAGCAAATGTTGTACGATGCCTTAACTCAGTCTCATTGTTTCTCCTCACTATACCATGTTGGATAAGTTCTTTTAAGGGGTCTTGACGAGGAGGAAAATATATACTTGGGGAAAAGTTTGCCCCAAATGTTCCCTTGTTAGCTTGTTCTGACGTTGCTTTCAGTCCACTAAATTGCTCATCAGCTCCAGAGGCAGAGAATGGCCTATGCTGGAAAACATTCCCAACATCAGTGATGGCATGTGGCCTTGAACTCCCTTGTGCCCCCTGAACAATCCTCCCTTCAGACGATGAATCAAATTGATGCTTTCCTGCCATGTCAGAGAAAGTGGTCAATTCTACAAGGGAGCCTACAACATTAGAAGAACCCCCACTGGATTGTTCATTATTTCCTATGGAATTTCTTCCATTGACAGCTTGTCTGTTTAGAGACATGTTGGAGAAATCTCCAGATTGATACTTCAGTTTTGAATTTGAGGCTGTCAAAATTTCAATCAAAAGAGGGTTGCTCAAAATTTTAACAAGCAGGTCATGATCTATCAACGTTCCACTTTCCTTAGCTTTCACTACTGCATATGCTGCAGCAGCCACAGCAGCAATATTCGGATCTGCATTTTGGAGGAACCAAGCATTTGACCCAGGGGTGGGCTGGCCTCCTGAGTGTCCTCCTGACACTGTTTTCCAGGAATCTTTCCACAAATACTCAGGATGCTGATTTGGAGAAGCCTTGACTTTGAAATGACTAGAAAAGAAGCGACACTCCAGATTCCCAGCACCTGCTGCACATGGCAGGTTTGAGTCATGGACAATACTTCACTCAGAAAAAAGTGCTAGACAAATAGAAAATGCCGTGTGGTAAGTAAGAAATTAGGCTTCATTCTGTTCATAAATGTGAAGGAACTAAAGCATTGGTGCGGAGTGCAGCTATAAAAAGAAAAAGGCACACATGAAGCAAAAGACATAATTAGTGCTACAGTTTACCTGGCAGACTATCCTCATCGATTCCTTCATCCTCATCTTCTATAGGAATAAGAGGTATTTGAGGAATTAAGCCATCCTCAATCTCTTCTGGTGTCTCTTGTGGCTCTGCTGGACTGTAGAAAATAACATCATGAATGCATGTGAATCTCCTCCATATGGCAACAAAGGAGTAGTCATAGATTTTGTGTTACTCCAACTCAAAAATATTTGCTAGAACAAGCTACATAAATAAATTCTAACCTATGAGGAATTGCTGAAGGGCGCGGAAACACAGCCTCCAGCACCCTGACTTCCCGCTGCTGCTCTACAGTGACTACAGAATTTTCATCACCCGCAACAACTTTCCACAATGGGTCATACAGAAACTGCCAGTATTTTCTGCAGAAAGTCAGGCAAAGGGACATCCTATTCCAACACACTCGAACCTCAACAAAAAGAGTCAATTTGGTGTGAAGAACTACCAAGTCTAAATCTTCTTTGAATTTACATTATAGTTATAGAGGATTCCTATCACTCTCAAAACCTTGCATCCAACATTGACCATCAAACAATATAATAACCAGGTATCGCAAATCACCCTTTTGGGACATCGCCAAGGTATCTGTGTGACCATTGCTACCATAGCTTCTGCATCAAGTCTGGCCCGCTTCGCAGCAATGCCCTCAAACCCTGGAGGCAAATCATCCGCAGAGACAGGAATCACTGCATGCATGAATCTCGTTTTCTTTGCCTGCAAAAGGTCCTGGCATATTGATCCTGATAAAGACGGTGCATCTTCTGCTTCAAACAACCGGACCTGGAACCAAGCACCATCATCAGAAAAATAGTAAGAGTATAAGACTCACGATGCAGTCAATTTACGATGTAGTGTTACAGACTATACACAACAATCAAGGCAAGTCTCCAATTCTTAAATACAATCGTCATTTGTCATAAAATAGTAAGATCTGATGACAGACAAGATAGAAGTTTAAAAGCTTTGGCATAAGATTTCTTTAGGTAATTTCATAAAAAATGTAACAACTGCAGTGGCAGTAATTCTTCAAAAGCTATCCACCTAGGGGATTTGAGATGCCATCCACCTCGGATGGAGCCACATGGACACGGATGGAAGTAAGAGACTGGAGTCAATAATGCCTAAGAGGAGTTGAAAGAAAAATGGACCACCATAACGACAAGCAAAACCACAGCCTGTGGACTAGTCTCACGAAGCCAACTTCCTCTCACAAGAGGGAAAGCTAAGACAAGTCACAAGAACCACCAAGGATCGAAGAGTTGGAGGGCATTCCATCTACACTATGAAGTCGATTACTCAGCCAACCAGCAGCTTACCCAACGCTGGGGGAGGTGGATCTCCACATAAGGGCTCCTGCTGCTGCTGTTCCTCCTTGGGTGCCTCGCGGACAACCTTGTCTCTCTCTCTGCGTTTGGCCCTTTGCGTGTAGCGCTTGCGAGCCTTGTTTGCTCGGTTTATTTTTCTATTTAACCTGGGTCACCCAGGGGGTCTGAGACTCCTACTACTCCTATCTGAGGGGGTGTTGGACTCTGGTCTGCTGACTCTGCCTACTCTGTGGGGGTGGGGGGGGAGACGCTCAGCCATGGCCACGGGGGCAATCTCTGGCTAGGTGATCCATCTGTTTGCACACCAGACACCCACCTAGTAACCCAGAAATCTCCACTCGCTGGCGAAGTGTGCCCCCTTCGAGGGTCTCTAGGAGGATCAACTCTGGGAGGGACTCTGGGCTCTCAACCACCAGTCTCATCCTGGGGACCCCGTCATCTGCTACAACTGAGGCGGCTGACTCTGGCAGGGACTCGAGCACGATGCCAAATGCTCGACCAATGGAGGGGAGGATGGCTCGATACTCCTTTGGGAGCCCTGAGAAGCCAAGCGTAACCGAAAAATGGGGAACATGGTGTGTCGTGTCCATGTCCTCCACTGTAAAGCCATAGTACCAAGGAAAGAGTACCAAGGAAAGAGGTACACTAGATGCGGGCCAAGGAGGATGGGGCTCTGCTCCACGAGTGTCGAGGCAGTGTCGGGGGAGCTCAGCTGGATGAGGAATACGCCTCTTCCATAGATGGTGACCTTGTGGACACCTTCTAATGTCAAGCTCGCCTAGATCCACTCTCGCACCTATCTCCTTGTAGGCGTGAGGCCCACAATTCTGCCCACGATCGCCTTGTCCTGAACGGACTGAACTGCCTATTGTACTTGCTGCTTGTCTGTGGGATTCAAGGGTGCTGCCATAGAGCCCCTCTGGCCAGACCAAGGGAGCTTGCCTAAGTGTAATACTTTTCCAGACAGTGGAATCCCATTTGAGGAGTTTGGTCTTCCTTCTTGTCTGAGTCTTCTCTATCCTTTCTCTGGTGTTTCCATTACTACATGTATGATTTCTCTCCATTCATATTTAGATGGACTCTTATTGCCAAGTGAACTGGCATCCCAAGACCAACACTAATATTTTGCAAGTTTTCAACCAAACCCGTCAACCTCATCCGGTGATCAAGATGAGACACTAGTCATTGGGAGAAACGAAGCTTTGGTAAGTGGTTGGGTTTATCGTATTGGGTGTTCTTTGAAGTGGGGCAGCACCCAAGTCAAGCCTTATGCAAGACATTTCCTTGACTGAGGAACTACGTGAGGAATAGAAGGTACCTTAGAGACTAGAAGGAACAAAAACCAATGAGAAGGGACAAGTAAATTCCTGTGTTATGCTCGTTGAAATGTTAGGCTCTTGCGATACCCCATGCTCATGGTGAACATGCTTTCAATCGATTTCGTGGAAGCCCTAGGGGAAGAATGGTGGACAAACTTGATCTATATCCTAATTATAATAGGGAAGAAGAAATACAATGTAGGGAGCAAGAGAGAAGTGCAAGAGGCAGACAAGGTAGAAAGGTAAAAAAGGAGTGCAATTGAAACTGGAGTTGGAAAACCACATACGGCCAACACCGCCAATGCCTATCACTTAGCAGAGAAAATGCAATTATCTAAGCTCCTAAATAAGATGCATGTGAAGACTAAAAAACTCAGAGAATACCTTCATAAAACTACAAAGGCTCATGTGAGGAAATTATCATAGCTTACAAGGCTAAGAGAGTGGATTGCAAGGATGTGTACCTCCACACCTTCACTGCTTGCTTGGAAGATGAGGTAGACATTAAGTTAAATTAGTTTGTGGGAAACATTTCACACGATTGGGCAACCTTGCAACGAGGCTTCTTACATACTTGTAAAAACTCTAAAGCTAAGCATATGATTGTGCAGCAGCTCTCAGCCATAAAGATGACACTAGGGGAAGTACCTCAAAGCACTATACAAGATAAACATTGAGAAGTTGCTTTAAATGCAATCGAAGCTTTCTAGAAGGATGCAATGAAGATAGAGTGCTCCCAACTCAGCTTCGAATCTCCAACCATGGCAAACACTCATTCAAATGCCATCTCTTACACAGGGGCCACGGGCAATGCATGATGCAAGAACACTAGTTTAAGGAGAAACAAGCAAAGGAGAGGGAAGGAAGAAGACACTTACTCCTTTCTTTTACAGGTACAAAAAAACCTTCTATATTCAAAAATTCATATTACATCAGCTATATACAAGGGCGCTGATAAGAAAGAGAGCCTTGTGGCATATTTCTCAGGTTTCTAGCTCTACCGCCTAAGATAAACCCCAAGTAGGTGCTCACAGTTTAGTGGGGTGGACTATACAATGAACATATTCCACAGATTGGTGTGACAGTAGAAGATACCTGCAAGATAGGTGTTGCAAAAAAGTGCTTGAATCTCGGAGTTTCCCTGAAGCCCTCATTACCCTGCAACTTGCAATCCATATTTGCCATGTTGTGATGCTGGGAATTGTCTCCCAAGCATCACCCTTTGATAAGCAAGATGGGCATTGTGTGGGAAGCAGCATGAGCAGACTGATCTCCTGGTGCATCAATGAGTCCCCACTCACCGAATATACTAGGAAAAAAACCTCCGCCTCAAACTGAAAGCATGCCAACCCTCTTTGAGAAAGGCTACCATCTTCCATGTGAACACACACTAGGTCCACCATAGTCCTGAAATAATCATGTGTGTACCTCCAAAAATTTTGGGCCATCCGGCAGTGCCATAGATAGTAATTGCAATGCGACACGTACCATCTCTCACCATCTACTCGAGCCATGGGCCAATGAGGAGACCTCCATGTGCTTCCAGCCAAAAGAATAGGAGATCTTCCATGGCTGGTGGTTGGACCACTGCCTTGTCTAGTATCTCGAGAGGAGGGCAATTGGGACCCACTATTGAAGCAAATGTCTCTCTGTTGGGATCTTCTCCACACTTCAGAGCGCCCATATGAGGACATGGTAGAGGATGACCAGCAGCACCGTATTGATCTTGTTCCATTGGACGTGGCATAAGTGTATTGGAAAATATCTATAATTTCATCAAAGGCAACCACCATGGAAAATTGCTTGTGTTGCACGTTGACAGAAGGGGATCCGAGAGAGGCCATGTGGGCAGAGAAGGAAGCTGCCACAGGGCTGATCAAAGAAGGGGAAAGAGGGCTGCCATGCGGGCAGCAAAACAGGCTGCAAATTGCAATGTGTGCAGTATTAGCAACGCTGCAATGTGGGCAGCATGGCCAGATATGGAGCTGTGAAAGGCCTTGGTAGCCAAGGAGGCCCTGGTCGGCCATAGCAGGTTGGCCAGACTGGACATTCTAGTGGGATTGGCCATGTGGTTGGCAGATCCACAGACTGAGGTCAGCAACACATATCCTTGGTGGGGTCAATTTGGGAGGCAGGTCGCACTAGCCTGGCCATTTAAAACAGACCAGAGACAGTGTATGAAGCATGGGAGATCTCGAAGGATCTCTATGAAACCAAAAATACAGGGAGGGGGAAAGCACATGCTGGAGGAGCTCCCGTCTGCAGCTGCCCGCCACCGCCCGTCGCCATCACCCAGCCCCCTTGGCAGGGCTTCGCTCCCCCCTTGGCCGCGCCTAGCTGCCTTGGCCGCGCTGAGACACACGTGCAAGAGACCCCGAAAAGGGGAGATGTAGAGGACCATCTGCAGGCAGGGCCTCACACTGTGCAGGAGGCAGTAGCTCAGGATTTGATGACTCTTGATACTTCTACCCAGGAGTTTCAGATATTGGTTTCTGAGACAATTATTCAGCAGGAGACTGCTCAGGCTGCAGTTACGGAGATGGATGCCTCTTCACAGCAGTCCATTGAGAGAGGTATTTCACGACACAGGTCAGAGTCAGAGCCCGCCGTCCCAGGATCTCATGTGCCTGTATGAGGTTCCCTCGAGACCTCTTTCTCTTCCCCGTCGCACAGTACCTTCTTTTGTTGCTTTGCGGAGCGTCCTCTTAGACACCCCTCCCAGTACAGTCTCGTCCTCGCAGCTTTTCACTCCTGGTTTATCCAGATCTTTTGCGAGTGCGGTCACAAATTTCACTCAGTATCTAGACAAGCGTGAGGGTTGGGAGATCCTAGCAGATGAGATCGAGCGAGATTTTCAGTCACCCATGCTTACAGGCACCTCGTCGCAGATTCTTCCTCTTCCTCTCACCTATTCCAGGTGCAGAGTTAGGACAGCTCAGCCTTTTTCAGCTCTTCTGACTCCTAGACTTGACCCCAAGATGGTTGACAGAGATCTGCCCGTTGAGTTTTGGTCCTTTTTGGCTCGAGGGGTCTCCACAGACTCCCTCACTAGATTGGAGCTTCTCCCGGTATTTTGTCGACGGTCAGAGAAGGTTGAGGAGTACTTGGGATCTGTTACTCTATCCCGAGAGGGGCACATTCTTCGTTTCTCCGCAGGCAGTTTTCGTTCTCGGGGGAGCGAAAGATGGTCAGCTGAGCTACTTGACAGCGAGATTGCTAGACAGCTTTTGAGCATGACTCAGTTTTCATCGGTTCACTGTATTGTCGGTGTTGGGATATCTCAAGGTGTATGCCTCAGGCACACCTTATGTTTCTATGTGTGAGTGCTAGAGGCACATTTAGGTGCCCACAAGCACAGTTAGGTGGTGGAAGAGCCACATAGGATGATTGAGAGAATCTAGGAGCAGATTGAGGAGATGATTGTGGAGCTCTGAAGTCATCAGTGATGTCAGTGAGCATGTATGAGGTGCCTACTTAAGGACCTCACTCTTCTTCATTCTACAACCAAGTAATGCAAGTATTCTGAGTTTGTGTCCACTCTTTGCTTTCCTTTCAGCTTTCCAACATGGTATCAGAGCCCTTTGATCCCCCTTGAACCCATTTCTGCCACATCATCATCTTCTTCTTCATCTTCTTCTTCCCCATCTTCCTCCTTCTTCCCAAAATCTTAGAGAGCTTGGTTCTCCGCCTACAAACGACCATTGCCCAAACCCTCTGAGCTGGAAACTCCTCTAGTATGGGCAAACTTCCACCTGCAAGCAATTGAGAAAAAAACGTCTCTGTTGGCTGCCATTCTCCAAACAGCGAATTTCTTCTATTGCTCAATACTCCCTGCCTACTCCGCCATTGCCTGAGCCCTTTTAGGAGTAGATGGGTGACCTCAAGACGAAGATTTTGAGCCATTTTTCAGGTCATTTGGTTCAGTAACGAGGGAGAAATCGTCAAAACTCAGGTTCAGCCTGTAGCAACTCTCCCGGGCAAAAGTGCGCACCATTTCGTCCAACCTCTGTGCTGGACCCTCTCTGGTATATGAGCTTTCTTTTGCTTCAGAAAGCCCTCTTTTCCTTGCTTTGAAGAGTGAACTACAAGCCCTCCAAGTTCAGCCTTTTGGTTTTAACAGTTTTGGACAAGTTTTTGAAGATGATGCTACATAAAATGCTACTCTAGCATTTCTGGTTTTTTGAAACTTTCAATAACTTTAGTACAAGTGTGGCTTCAGTTTTGTTTTGAATTGCTAGACCTGGTTTTGATTGGAAAGTATTCATTTTAGCCACTTCTATGAAGCATGTAAGTGAAAGCATCATTGTTTGAAATTTGGTCACAAGACTTTGCTACATTAAATGCTTATATTTTGAAGCATTTCAGTTGTTATTCTAAGCCCTGTAAGAGAAGACACTACCCAATACCTGGGTTAGAGCCTCTCATGGCTTGCTTATGCAAAATATGTGAAAAGCCAAAACATAAAGCAATGTCTTGTTATGCTACAAAGGATGAAAATGCCAACCTGACTTCCTTGTTGAAGATTGCCAAAACAATGGTTGCCAAAAAGGAAGCAACTACAGAGATCTACCCTCTCATGGCACTTTTATTTGACTCCAAGTACAAGAAAAAGATGAAGGTCAGATACCTAAGATATGCTTCTCTACACAACTATGGAGATGACAAGATAATTGTTCTCTTGAAGGATATGACTTTCAGATCCACTTGTTCTATCATAGTACCATCTTATAAGGCACTAGACACTGCCCATGTGGTAAGACCTTGCCTTGACATGGATATTTTGCCTCCACAAGATGAGGCATCCCATGAAGATTATGCATTTTAAAACATCTCTATGTATGCTCCAAATCTCTCTTTTTATGTCAAGGTACTCAGCCTGGATAGTCCTCCAAAATGAATGAAATAAACTATTGTGTTTTGTAAACACCTCTGGTCACCTTATGATGTAGGCCATGTGTATGTTTTGCTCCATGGTACCTCCTGCAGACATTGTGTGCATGTACATGTAGGGGAGATAACCATTGGAAGGTCTTTTTGTATCCCTTTTTTGTTTACCTTACACCCAAGGAAACCCTTGCTAGCATGAGAACCTAGCCATAGATTTATCCTTGACCACCATGAGATGGCATGAGAAACTATGAGACTAGATGTATCCTTGACATAGCCTGAGGCATTTCCTTGAGGGGGGGTTTGTTGGGATATCTCAAGGTGTATGCCTCAGGCACACCTTATGTTTCTATGTGTGAGTGCTAGAGGCACAGTTAGGTGCCCACAAGCACAGTTAGGTGGTGGAAGAGCCACATAGGATGATTGAGAGAATCTAGGAGCAGATTGAGGAGATGATTGTGGAGCTCTGAAGTCATCAGTGATGTCAGTGAGCATGTATGAGGTGCCTACTTAAGGACCTCACTCTTCTTTATTCTACAACCAAGTAATGCAAGTATTCTGAGTTTGTGTCCACTCTTTGCTTTCCTTTCAGTTTCCCCAACAGTCGCGGCTCGCAGATTCATTCTTGCCCTAGGACTCTTCGACCTGGCTCGGTGGCAGGGCCTTTCTGTTTCTGTTCTTTGAGGTTCAGGGAGACTTTGATTTGCCCAGGAGTGCTGGTTGGTTTGACTTTCAGCTCCTTAGTTCTCGCCAGAGTATTATTCCCTTGGATGGAGCCATTTTACATGAGTTGGGGCAGAGTTGGAGCTTTTTGGACTGCACCCTCAGAGAGAGTCATTTGTGCCGCTGCCACTGGCATCCCCTCACTCCCATTCGATGTCTAGGCCGCAGATTTATTTCAGATGCAGATGGTCGTAGATCGGGAGTTCCTAGATTGCAGTTGCTTAGGGACTCCCTTCGGTTTATTTCCTCAGGGTCCCCTCCAGACATTGTGATTATCCAGGAGCACAAGCTCTCCCAGGATAGGATTGACAAATGCAGATCCTTACTCAGGGGACAGAGCCGAAAATATTGGAGCCCAGCGGATGGTACGAGGGGAGGAGTTTGCATTTCAGTTTCAGCCAGGTGGACCCCAGAGATCACACAAGAGGGTACACTAGTGGAGAGCAGGGCATGCTATGTTATTCTTCATATTGAGAGCACAGCAGTTGGTGTTCTCAATGTGTACGCTCCCACGGATCCAGCCCACAGACGTTCTTTTTGGAGACAGCTCAAAGAGGCCCTTCCTCAGGCGGACACCTGGATTGTTGGAGGAGATTTCAACATGGTTGAATTCTCTGAAGACAAGTCGGGCCAGATAGAGGGTGGCCTTTCTGATAGGGAGAGAGTGGAGTGGGATAGTTTTGTTTTACATGTTGGACTTCATGATGCAGCTCGATTGGATGACTTTCGTCACTTGGCTGACAGTCTTCAGTTCTCTTGGTCAGGGGTTTTCCATGGTTCTCTCTCTTTGGTTAGGCTTGACAGGTTTTATATTGGCCATTGGGGCTAGGCCAGAGGAGGACAGATTGGGATCCGCCCCGGTTATGTTCTATCTGACCATGCTCCAGTCTTATTACAGATTCTCCCTACCTCTCGATTGGAGAGCACAAGCTTTCTGAGAGTTCCGGACTTTGTTAGGTTGAAGGCAAACAGGCAAGTACTCTGTTTTTGTTTTATTTTCTGGATCCTGAATTTCGAGGCTATCTGGCTGATTTGCTTTCTGACAACTTATTGTTGGTGCTATCCTTCGCTTGTTTTCTTTATTGTTCCACAGCGGGCAGGGAAGAAAAGGAGATTGCAAGAGAGAGAAAGAAAGAAAGAAAGATGTGTTAACATCCACAGGAGGCCTCACGGGCCTATGGGACAAAGTGCACACAAAGAAGACTCATACAAGCCTCAATGGGCTGAAGCAAAGGGCGCACTAGGGCCCTTGTTGAGTACTAATCTATGCTGGTCTGCTGAGCTTAGGAGCTCCAGTAAAATCACAATCAATCAAATACAAACTGAATCAAATCAATCTTGGAGCTGGGACTCAAAAACCAAAGCCCGGCACAGTGGTGGCTCTCTGGTGAGCAGTGAAGATCGACTCCAATCGACGCTCAGGTTTGCTGCGTGGTCAAGTTCTCCGCTGTAAATTCAGTTTACCGTTCTTTATTACAGCAAGGATGGAGGACAAAGATTCTACTGTTGCCTCTTCAGCCCCTTCTCTTGCTTCCTCCTCCTCCAGATTCCTCTCATTCACAATCCTGAACTTCAGAGAGTCAGGGAAACTAGACGGGTAGAACTACCCGATCTGGAGGATGAAAATCCGGAGCCATCTTGTGGCCCGCAAGTTGTGGAAGCTAACAACGGGGGTGGAGGCAAAACCGGAAGACTTGCTGGACAGCAAAGGGAAGATTGTCATTCCAGTGGATGGTGAAGAGCTTGAGAATTGGGAAGAGAGAGATGCCCACTCCCTAGCATTAATCATTGGGACCACGGTGGACTCTGTTCTTTCGCACATCCAGAGAGCCGAGACGTCTGTAGAGGCATGGGCTATCCTGAAGGATTTGTATGAAACTGACAATACATCTTGAATCTAATGCTCCAACATCAACTGTACAACCTGGACATGACTGAGGTAGACAATGTTCATAACCATCTAACAAAAGTCAAGGTGGTAAGGGACCAGCTCGCAGCAGTTGGTCAGAAGGTAGATTCAAGTCAACTGGCACTGTTGATTTTACACAAGCTACCTCGAAGCTTTAAGACTTTCGTGACGGTCATTGCAGGACAGAGGATCAAGCCTCACCTTCGAGGAGTTGGGGCCTTTACTATTACAGGAAGAGGCTCAGGAAAAATTGTTTACTCAATCGGACGAGAAGGCTCTCGTGGCAAGGGACAAGCCCGGCAAGGGTAAGTTCAAATACTCCAAGAACAAAAGCAAGACTGGGGATGTAAAGAAAAAGAGGCAGATAAAGTGCTTCTACTGTGAGAAGCTTGGTCATTTTGCAAAAGAGTGCTGCAAGAAGAAGACGGACCTCAAGAAGGAGTCCAAGTCCAAGGAGGAGCCAAAGACCGAATCGGCAAACGTCACAACCGGAGCTCTCTTCATCATCACTGAGTACTGCTCTGCTTATGCAGTCAGTGAAGGAGAGGAAGGTTGGTATGTGGACAGTGGAGCTTCAAAGCACATGTCCAACAAGAAGGAGTGGTTCAAAACCATGGAAGGTACGCATCCCGATTCCAAGGTCACTGCTGGAGATAACCGACCATGCTTTGTGAAGGGTGTCGTTCATCACGATTGCAGGAAATGAGTTGATTTTTGGTGTACTGTATGTACCGAATTTATGCAAGAACCTATTGTCTGTCAGTCAGATGGACAAGCACAATATGTCGGTCTTACTCGACAACGGCAAGGTCACTGTCACATCCAAGGCAAATGAACAGGTGGTGGCTCAAGGTGTCGAGGAGCATGGGCTATATCGGCTCAGCGCTCCGTTGGTGCACGGGGACCATGGCAGATCCAAATTATGGCATGAGCGGTTCGGTCACGTCAACTATGGCACTCTCTCCGAGATGCAGAAGACAAAGATGGTGGATGGATTTCCACAGATTATAGGCAATAATCGTGTCTACAGGGCTTGCGTGGAAGGCAAGCAACACAGGGACAAGTTCCCACAGGAGGCCTCATCACGGGCCAAGAAGCCGCTCGACTTGGTTCACGCCAACATCTACGGCCCAATGTCGACAAATTCATTCGCAAGTTCACGGTATTCTCTCTTATTAGTGGATGATTTTAGTCACATGACATGGGTATTCTACCTGGCCAAGAAATCTCAGGCTTTTGAGAAATTCAAAGACTGGAAGGCCGAGGTAGAGAAGGAGAGCAATGAGGTAATCAAAGCCTTCCGCACCGACACCGTGCGCTCCCATAGTGGAGCTTAGATGGCGATCTAGACAGATACTAGTTGAAGAGCTACTAGCTCGAAGATCTGATCTGATCTGATGCAATGGACTGGGAAGATCGCCTCTTTATAGCTATGAGGGTGGTAGTCGGATCAACCTAGTCGGTGGAACCGACCAGTCGTCCATGGAATATTCAAGGAATAGGGGCTCCACACAATCAAGACAATGTGCCTCGTTGTGCTCCTAGCTTACCTACCCTGCCTAGCCCATAGGCTAGACTCACATAGATCACCTTTCTACCATCAACGATCTCATTGATAGACCTCATCTGACATGCAAGTCTCGATCCATCCAGTGTCCCGGGCTCACACATGGCTTCTCCTCATATGGGGGCCTTACAACATGAGCACCTTGGACCACTAGTAATTACCAGGAGGGTGGGGCATTGAGCATATCTAACAGAAGATCCTTATCAGCACGGATGTAATCTTTGAAGAGACCGAGCCGACTTCCAGCGCTACCCCCACCCAAAGTCATCATCCGAGAGGTGAAGCCGACTGAAGACCCAGAGGAGGAGGAGCATGCCATTCCAGAGCCAGCTCCCAAGTCAAATCCATCAAAAGCACCTCCATCTGAGAAGAAGCTATCTCAATGGTATTTGAAGACTTTAGCAGACTCACGGATCACGAACATTCTCGAGAGCAGTTCTGGAACGTGGCGGTCTCAAAGGAACATGAAGACTCCCTCCGTGAACTACGCTTTGGTGGCTCAACTTGCGGAGCCCCGTTCCTTCCAAGAAGCGAAGGATATACCAGAATGGCAAGAAGCCATGCAGGCAGATATAGATGCCATTTTGAAAAATGACACTTGGGATTTAGTGCCCAAACCAACAAAGCGGAAGGTCATCGGGACTAAATGGGTGTACAAGCTTAAGTTCAAGTCAGATGGGAGCTTGGACAAGTACAAAGCAAGATTGGTGGTGAAAGGCTATGCACAGTCAGAAGGACTTGACCTCGACAAGACCTTCGCCCCCACAACTAGGATGGTGACTATTCGGACAGTCATTGCCTTGGCTGCTCATCACAGTTGGCCTATTTTTCAGATGGACGTCAAGTCTGCATTTTTGAACGGTAACCTGGAGGAGGAGGTATATGTGGCACAGCCACCAGGATTTCTGATTCCAGAATCCCCATCAAAAGCCTGCAAACTGAAGAATGCCTTATACGGGCTCAAACAAGCCCCCAGAGCTTGGTACCAACGGATAGATGTTTTCTTTCAGAAGATCGGGCTTCAAGAGAGTCCATTAGAGGCAAATCTCTATCTCGACACAAAGGGGGATTTGCAGCTGGTATTGATTCTATATGTGGATGACCTCATCATTACTAGGGATCATATGAAGAAGATTGCTCAGGTCAAGAGACTTCTTATGAAGGAGTTCGAGATGACTGACTTAGGCATACTTCACTAGTTTCTTGGAATTGAGGTGAAGCAGGGAAAGAGCAGTATCTTTATTTCACAGGAGAAGTATTGCAAGGAACTGCTCAAACGCTTTGAGATGGAAAATTGCAAAGCAGCAGTGACTCCCATGGAAACTGGTCTAAAGCTGAGTATGCGTGATCCATCTTAGCCGGTTGATTCATCACTATATCGACGCTTGGTGGGGAGTTTGCTTTACCTCACCAATACCCGACCAAATATTTTCTTCGCATTTGGTAACCTGGAGGAAGAGGTATATGTGGCACAACCACCAGGATTTTAGATTCCAGGATACCCATCAAAAGCTTGCAAACTGAAGAAGGCCTTATACAGGCTGAAACAGGCCCCTAGAGCGTGGTACCAGCGGATAGATGTTTTCTTTTAGAAGATCGGGCTTCAGCGGAGTCCATCAGAGGCAAATCTCTATCTCGACACAGAGGGGGATTTGCAGCTGGTATTGATTCTATACAGTGTAACCAGAAAACGCCTTTCGGAAAGTAGAAACGTGAAGAAACGTTTCTGCCTAAAACGTGCAAAACGTGGAAGTTTTTTTGAAATATAATTTATAAAAATACACTATTTTTATCATTTATATAAAACAAACTAATTTTACACGTTTCTAGACGAAACGCTTGTCAAAATCTCGAAACGTTTCTAGAAACGTTTCTTGTGACACTAATTCAATATGTGGATGACCTCATCATTATTGGGGATCATACGAAGAAGATTGCTCAGGTCAAGAGACTTCTTATGGAGGAGTTCGAGATAACTGACTTAGGCATACTTCACTACTTTCTTGGGATTGAGGTGAAGCAGGGAAAGAGCAGTATCTTTATTTCACAGGAGAAGTATTGCAGGGAACTGCTCAAGCACTTTGAGATGGAAAATTGCAAAGCAGCGGTGACTCCCATGGAAACTGGTCTAAAGCTAAGTGTGCGTGATCCATCTCAGCTAGTTAATTCATCACTATATCGACGCTTGGTGAGGAGTTTGCTTTACCTCACCAACACCTGACCAGATATTTCCTTCGCAATTGGATTGCTCTGTCCATTCTCCGCCACACCCAAGAAGGCTCATTGGGACGCAGGTATGAGGGTGCCAAGGTACTTAAAGGGTACCTGCACCTACGGCATCACTTATACCAGAGGCATTGAGTTGGGAGGTTTCTGTGATAGTGATTGGGCAGGTGACATTGACACCTAGAGATCGACTTCTAGATATTGTTTCTTACTCTCATCAGGAGCTATGTCATGGCTAAGTAAGAAACAACCTACTCTCGCCCTTTCATCTACAGAGACGGAGTACAGGGCTGCCTGTATAGCGGCATGTGAAGCATTGTGGCTCAGGTGGATCTTGGAGGACATGAATGTGGCCCAAGAAGATGTGACTGCGGTTATGTGCGACAACCAGAGTTGCATAGCGATCGCCAACAAACCCGTGTTTCACGCACGGACGAAGCACATCGAGGTCCACTACCACTTTGTTCAAGAACTCATCGACAAAGAAGTCATAGAGTTGATATATTGCCCCACCAACGACAACATCTCATATGTCTTCACAAAGGCACTTCCCAGGGAGCAGATGGAACACCTCATTCGACGCATGGGGATTCGCCCACAGTTGTGTCATTAAGAGGGGGTGTTAGAAGGTCACTGCCCCACCTGTGAGCCCCCGATTTGAGGGGACAAGGGGACAGAAGACCATAGGGGGTAGGGAAAGAAGAAAAGGCAGAAGACCTACTTTGCCTGGAACCTGCACAGCAGGAAGTTGAAGGCGCGGCATCCTAGGCGCCTCCTAGAGCAGTGGACGGGCGGCATTAGGGACTGCAGCAGCAGCCCATGTGCTGGGCACATGGGTCCTTATATAGGTCTGGCCCAAGCCCGCCAAATCAGCCAGGAAAGGCCGACCCAGCCTGGTCGGTTGGGGGCATTGCAGGTCGGTGCCTAGATCAGGGAGCCAACTCCCTGGTCGGCCACTTTGAGGGGGCCTAGCCCCTCCTATAAAAAGCCCCCATTCCCCCCTCATTCCTCATCACCTACACAGACAGCCTTGCACACAAGCAAGCGCGCAGAGGGAGAGGAAGAGGCTCAGCAACTGACAGCATCACGGAGCTGTTTGTACACGCTCATCCTTGAGCTTTTGTTTGCCCACTTTTGTGGAGGAATATATCTGATTTTTTATCCCATCTCTCTTTCCGTCTTTTTGAGTGTTGTATGAGCTAGATCGAGAGTGAGGTGTGAGTGATTCTATCCTCTATTTCCAACACACCAAGCCCATGGAGCTTGTCTCAGCACATAAAGTGCCTTAGGCAGCTTGCATACCATCAGATTTTCTCTTTTGTACTCCCACTTTATCCAGTAGATTTCTTTCCAATATCAAGCAAAGTCAAAACTTCAACCAACTGGTCAGAGGAGATCATGAACACGACCGTGGTCAAAACAAGGTTGTCCTTTGTCACCAACCTTGTTTGGCCTATACATTGGCAAGCTTGAATCCTTCATCACATCCTTGGGAGGAGCAGACTCACCCTTAGCTGGTTCCTTCATCCCAATTCTACTGTATACAGATGATGTGGTTCTACTCTCCTCATCAGCCGAAGATCTCCAACGGCATGTGGATGCACTCCAGTCATTCTGTGAGACACATGTAAGGTCAGGTTGGGTAAAACCAAGGCTCGGGAGACACAAATCGAGACCACTTTACCTTTGACAAAACACCAGTGGAGATTGTTGCATCCTATATACATATGGAGTTTCTCTTCTCAAACCCGATCTTCACATGCAACCAGCAAAATTTTATGCCCTTGCCACACTAGCCAGTCTAGAGCATCATTGCTTTCACTCTCATTTCCAGGACTGCAGTTCTATTTGATTCACTTGCTTGCTCAGCTGGAATATACGGCAATCCCTTTTGGAGACAAGTCTATCAGAGAGATTGGTCACGCATAGAGACTTTAGGCTCTCAGATGATCCATAGCAAGCCATCGATCCCACATCAGATAATACTAGCAAAGTTTGGAGCTACTCCTCTCTAGCTCAATGCCGTCTTCCAGGTGGTCACTTATCTCCATAGAGTCAAGGACTTTGGTACCACGACATCTGAACGCCGCACATTGCCATGGCTAGCCTAGACTTCATCTATGGCATTGGAGGCAAAGGGGGATCACAGGAGCTGGTATGCTCGGATACACATATGGTTTGCAGGCTTGGGACTACAGATGGGCAAACTGCCACCATTTCAATATAGCCTTGAGACTCCATCCATTCTGCTCACCTACTATGAGGTGAACCAAGCCATCAGAGAGGATATATTGGCAAGTCATCAGAGAGGATATATTGCAACTCCACACGTACAACACTTGGTTAGCGCCCACTAAGCTCCCGATTAAACACTCAACTTTTACAAAGATCACTGTTTACGCATCTCAAAGGAGGGGTTTACCGAACCGTCGGGCTAAATTGGACAACTTCAAGTATCCTCACACATGCTATGGGTTGAGACAGGGTGGGCAGAGGGCATCCCACGGGAGAGATGGATGTGCACTTTATGTGAGATGTAGGAGACTGAGATAGAAGATCACTTTTGCATTCAGATGCCCTGTGCAATATGAGGTTCGTGGACGCTATCAGCAGCAGTTTTGGCCCACTAAGAGAGTTTCTGGCACACCCGGATCAGAAACGCATGGCCATTTTCCTCCTCCAGGGCTATAGACATAGACTTCAGCTCGTACGAGCTTAAATGAGAGAACAGGAGGGACTCTCAAAGCCTAGTCAGAGGATGATCACGAACTTTTCCTCCAGCAACCTGAGCCATGGGCAGCAAGGGACTAGACATAGCAAAGAGTCACAGAGGATCTACTCTCTACTAGGGAGAGACCACAGGAGTGACAATGGCACTTGTTAGACGACGAGCTTCCTCTCTAGAGGCTATAGAGGAGGGAGGGACCCAGACAGTCTGGACATGCTAATCACCAGCAGTAATCCATCAGATTTTCTTCCTCAACGATGCCAACCCTCCCTAGATCCAAAGCCACTATCAGATGAGACAGCATTCACATGTACAGTTATCCGAATGAATTGCTGATTTGGCAGCCAATAGCAGTGCCCTCCCATCGCTGCCCTTTACATTTTGGTTCTCTCTCTTGCAGCGATAGCACATTGTATTTGTTTTCTTGTTTCAAACAGCAGCCTTGAGGTATGAGTGCCCATTTTTAGTGGCCCCACCCCTTAGCTTTCACTATTCTGGTTTTTTCAATCTCTTAGACCTTTCAATCTTACATAGATGAGAATACTGTGTGTGTGTGTGTGTGTGTGTTTTAGATCACTTTAGACTTCCATTGCACAATTTGCACGTGTGAAATTCAACAGCCCTAGCTCTCATGCTTGGTTTCTATTGTACACGCTCAGATTCTGGAAGGAAAAACACTTTGTGGTAGCACCAAAGCTTTCCATTTGAGCAAAAATTTGCTTCTTGTATTGATGAAGCAGAGAAAATGCTAAGCAACACCCATATTTGAACACGATCTGAACTTTGTCACCGATGTGCATCAATATTTGCAAGTGGCAATGGACATAGTCTCTTTATGTAAGGGTCTTCAACCACTCTATT
The DNA here is from genome assembly GCF_047967505.1 of Dipteris shenzhenensis. Classification (NCBI taxonomy): domain Eukaryota; kingdom Viridiplantae; phylum Streptophyta; class Polypodiopsida; order Gleicheniales; family Dipteridaceae; genus Dipteris; species Dipteris shenzhenensis. The sequence goes on along the minus strand of NC_141610.1, from coordinate 36,434,588 downwards.
AATTCTCTTCTGATGGGGGTTGAGTCTTAACCTTCCTTGCTCTATCTGACGGGGGTTGAGTCTTAACCTTCCTTGCTGTATCTGAACGGCCAAAACCACTCTCTCGGATCATTGAACCTCACGAAGGGGACGTCCCTCCCAAAGCCACATTTGCCACCGAGGTGCATCCTGATCCGAAATGCAAGACAGGTAGATGGACCACTCCTTGCCCAAACAGCCCACTACCCTAATCATCTGTCAGTGAAGTGAATCCAGGCTCCCATCCATATCTAGGTCTCTCGCATCAACTGATTGAAGGAGCCCTCCCGGCCCCACTCTGAAGAAACGGGTTCGGTCTCTGTGCCTAAACATAATCCTCAAAGGTACCCCAGTCCTAGAGAATTGCCTGGCCCACTGACTAGCTGTCATATTTGAAGTCTTGTTTGCCATGACTCAAGAATGGCTGCATCAATCTCCCTCATCCGCGTACAAGCCCCTTGGAGATGGGAAATGGCACCAAGCCATGCCTCTGCCTACACGGGGAGCCTACTCCAAGTCCCAAAAGAGCTGGCTGGACCACTGTCCCATAGTGCCCAACCTATACGAATCCATTGCCCAAGCATGAGACGGTCCTGTCAAATCTCTAGATACCAAATAAAAGGCTGGCACTCGAACTCCTTCCTGCACAGGGGGCAAGCCCAAATGAGTCCTCCTGCCAGCCGCTGCCAGGCCCTGTAAAGACTCCGCATCAATGGGGAGCCCTTCCTTGTAAGAGTAGTCCCAAAGAAGATCCAGGGTCCCAAAGAAGATCCACTGAAGGGATTATTGCCATTGACCACCGGTGCATGGGGTATTCCTAAGAAGCCCTCACTGAAGTAGGAGCTCTCACCCCAGGGCTCTGCACCTGGGCTGAGACCTCTCACAATGAACTTGCCCAGGAGGGCTCTACTCTTTATCTCCAAAACAATGATGCCCAAGCCTCCTAATGCCTGAGCCCACTGTCTGCCAAGCAACTTTGGCTCTTGTGCCATGCGATCCTTCCCATAAGAAGTTGCACATCAAGCGCCTGAGCTACTCCACGCATCCCCAATGCAAATACCAGCAAGAGATTGGAAAAAAGGGGTCAAGAGGATCTTAGAAGCTTGGGAGAAAGAGGGGGTGAAATTTGATTTTTTTGGACCTTGGGAAGAGGGGTATAAAATACAAAAATGACATGGCTTTTTTCAAAGGTTGAGAGAGTGTCTATCCTATATGATTGTACTCAACACACACATCAAGGAGTCTACATCAAGCTTTTAAATGTGAGTCTTTCCATTTTGGTTTATTGCTCATTGCCATTTCCTTTCACTTTCATTATGCTTCCAATTGAATATTATCTTCTCTCTCCCGAGCCTAACCTCTCTCTGCACCATGTTCCTTCAGATGGTATCAGAGCCATCCTTCCTCCTCCCTTTCTTTCTTCCTCCATCCTTCCTTCTCCCAGTCCTTTTCCTCTTGCTCCTTGCTCTTCCAAGGGATTGAGGTGAGGGAGGCCAAGAAAGAGGAGCTACTCTCCCTCTTTTCCCTTGGAAGGCAGCCCTTCTTCCTTCACTCGTAGCCTCTTCATGAGCTGCGGATTTTACTGGACGTTGGAGCTGATTCGTGGAGTTGGAGCTGCTGTGTGATTTGCTGCGGATTTTGCTACACCATTAGGCCTCGAGTTTGCTAGAGATTTGTGCTTAGATTTGGAGCACCTTGGTCACCATTCTTGTGGGCATTAGTGGACGTCTTCATAGAGGAAAAGACAGCTCATTTTTTGCTCAAAAGCAGCCCGTTTTTTGCTCAAAGATAACTCGTTTTTATTGTTTTGGGGGCTATTTTGTGAAGGAAATAGTTGCTTATTGTTGTGGAGACGTTTCTACTGGTGGTCGCTCTAAAAACGAACTCATTTAGAGCCTGTTTTTTAAGAAATAACCTACTTGAAGAGTGTTGCTGCTGCTGCTATTCACACCTCAAGAATGCCGCCATCTGCCCCAACTGCAACATGAGCTGCTGACCATGCTATTCCAGCTGGTCCACTGCCTTTTCTTGGCTGTTTTCTGCCCGACTGCAAGTTGAGCGGCTACTACAACCCATACTACTCTAGCCTTTGCTCCGAGCTCGTACTTCATCCCGTATTGCTGCAACATTTGAAGCAGACATGGAGAATTCCAAAGTGGAAATCATCATTGAAATGTTTTCTGGTAAGAACTTTCCAACTTGGCAAACCAAGCCAAGGCTTCTCCTTATGAAGGAATTTGTGTGGAAGGTGATTAGTGGCAAAGACAAGAAACCTGAATCTGACGAAAAGAAAATTCTAGCGTGGGAAACTCTCAATGACAAAGGTCTTTCTATCATTGGTTTGGGTTTGTCTGATGACGTTATTATCACTTGGATTTTGATGGCACTGCACATGAATTATGGGACAAGCTAGGGCACTTATTTGGCAACAAAATTATCAATTCCAAAGTATTTCTCAGACAAGAATTCTTTCAGCTCCATATGAAGCATGAAGATTCTCTTAATGCTCATTTGAATCATATGGAATCCCGCATCACCCGACTTGCTGCTTTGAAGGCCCCTGTTGGGGAAGATGATCAAGTGGATGTCCTCCTTTTCAGCATTTAGGATATTCCTCTGTATCGTGATATCATCCCGACGCTTCGTGTAGCACGGGATATGTCCTTTAATGAAATGGTTGCAATGCTTCTCGATCATGAACGAAGGCACAAGGATGAGGAGCAAGCATTATATTCTAAGGGTAAGAAGCCATTCAAACCTTTCAAATGTATTTGTAAGAAGCTTGGCCATACAGAGGACCGTTGTTTTCAGAAGCTTGCCAAACAATAATCCAAGGAGCATGCTAACTTGGCTTCAACTCCACTAGTGAAGAAGAAGAAGAGGACACCAACTTTTGCTCTCACTGCTCATCTCTGAAATCTATCCTTCCCTTGGGAGGTAGATGAGGATGATGAATATGTCTTCTAAAATATGTCCATGAGCTTGACGTATATCGGTACTATGCCCTAGGTAGTCCCCCAAAAATTGAATGTAATATCTCTTTGACTCAATAAAGGTTCTCAGCCTTCGATAGTCCTTCTAAAATGATGTTTGGTGTGTGGCTCCATGTCACCCTGTTTTAGAGCCTGGAGGGGGATATATTGTAGGAGCCATGTATTGGCTTTGATAGGGTCTCTTTATCAAGCCTGGCCGAGTTCCCGGATGTTGGTGTATTCCTAGACCTATGAGCTGGTCATGTAGCCATGCTAAGACATGCGCCTCTGAGTCATGTTGAGTCTCAAGCCATGAGAGTGCTTGGATCAACCTCTAAACATGCTCGGACTTTAGCCTCTGAGTTACTTGGGGTGCACAGATTAGTAGTCCGTCATTGTCATGTTCTGCTCTTGGTTCCATTCCAGTAGTCCCTCACCTTTCCTTCATGGGGGAAGTCAAGTGTATTTTAGTGTGTTCTACTAGGAGTTCTAGTAGAGTCTTATGTGTGAGTACCACGTGTCATATTGGGAGATATCCAATATACACTTTGGTATTCTAATGTGTGTCTATCCTATATATGATTGTACTTGTGTGTCACATCAACACACACATCAAGGAGTCTGCATCAAGCTTATCAATGTGAGTCTTTCCATTTTGATCTATAGCTCATTTCCAAATCCTTTCACTTTCATTATGTTTCCATTTGGGTATTATCTTCTCTCTCCCTAGCCTACCCTCTCTCTCTATTAGAAGGTCACTGCCCCACCTGTTGAGGGGACAAGGGGCAGAAGACCATAGGGGGTAGAAGAAGAAGAAAAGGCAGAACACCTACCTGTCCTAGAACCCGCGCAGCAAGAAGTTGAAGGTGTGGCATCCTAGGCACCTCCTGGATCAGCGTATAGGCAGCATTGGGGACTGCAGCAGCAGCCCATGTGCCAGGCACATGGGCCATTATATAGGCCTGGCCCAAGCTGGCCAGATCAGCCAGGAAAAGCCGACCCAGCCTGGTTGGTTGGGGCCTTGCAGGTCGGTGCCTAGATCAGGGAGCCGACTCCATGGTCGGCCACTTTAAGGGGCCCGAGCCCCTCCTATAAAAAGCCACCATTCCCCCCTCATTCCTCATCACCTGCACAGTTTTGCACACAGGCAAGCGCGCAGAGAGAGAGGAAGAGGCTCAGCAATCGACAGCATCACGGAGCTGTTGTACACGCTCATCCTTGAGCTTTTGTTTGCCCACTTTTGTGGAGGAATATATCTGAGTCTCTGTCCTATCTTTCTTTCTGTTTTTTGAGTGTTGTATGAGCTAGATCGGAAGTGAGGTTTGACTGATTCTATCCTCTATTTCCAACATGGTATCAGAGCTAGGTTCACAGCTCTAGATCGGAGTACCTCTGCAAGAAGGCAACTCCAATCAACACTCAGGTTTGCTGCGTGGTCAGGTTCTTAGCTGTAAATTCAGTTTACTGTTCTTTATTACAGCAAGGATGGAGGACAAAGATTCTATTGTTTTCAGCCCCTTCTCTTCCTTCTTCCTCCTCCAGATTCCTCTCATTCACAATCCCGAACTTCGGAGAGTCAGGGAAGCTAGACGGGTCGAGCTACCCGATCTAAAAATTGAAAATCCGGAGCCATCTTGTGGCCCGAAAGTTGTGGAAGCTAACAATGGGGGTGGAGGCAAAACCGGAAGACTTGTTGGACAGCAAGGGGAACATTGTCATTCCAATGGATGGTGAAGAGCTTGAGAATTGGGAAGAGAGAGATGCCCACTGCCTAGCATTAATCATTGGGACACGGCGGACTCTGTTCTTTCGCACATCCAAATAGACGAGACGTCTGTAGAGGCGTGAGCTATCCTGAAGGATTTGTATGAAACTGACAATACATCTTGAATTCTGATGCTCCAACATCAACTGTACAACCTGGACATGACTGAGGCAGACAATGTTCATGACCATCTGACAAAAGTCAAAGTGGTAAGGGACCAACTCGTCGCAGTTGGTCAGAAGGTAGATTCAAGTCAACTGGCACTGTTGATTTTACACAAGCTACCTCGAAGTTTTAAGAGTTTCGTGACTACGGTCACTGCAAGACAGAGGACCAAGCCTCTCACCTTCGAGGAGCTTGGGCCTTTCCTATTGTAGGAAGAGGCTTGGGAAAATTTGTTTACTCAATCGGACGAGGCTCTCGTGGCAAGGGACAAGCCCGGCAAGGGTAAGTTCAAAGACTCCAAGAACAAAAGCAAGACCGAGAATGCAGAGAAAAAGGGGCATATGAAGTGCTTCTACTATGAGAAGCTTGGTCATTCTGCTAAAGAGTAACGCAAGAAGAAGACAGACCTCAAGAAGAAGGAGTCCAAGTCCAAGAAGGAGCCAAAGACCAAATCGGCAAACGTCACGACCGGCGCTCTCTTCATCATCACTGAGTACTGCTCCGCTTATGCATTCAGTGAAGGAGAGGAAGGTTGGTATGTGGACAGTGGAGATTCAAAGCACATGTCCAACAAGAAGGAGTGGTTCAAAACCATGGAAGGTACGCATCCCGATTCCAAGGTCAATGTTGGAGATAACCAGTCATGCCCTATGAAGGGTGTCGGCAGTATTCCGTTCGTCACGACTGCAGGAAACAAGGAGTTGATTTTTGGTGTACTGTATGTACCGAATTTGTGCAAGAACCTATTGTCTATATGTCAGATGGACAAGCACAACATGTCGGTCTTCTTTAACAACGGCAAGGTCACTGTCACATCCAAGGCAAACGGACAAGTGGTGGCTCAAGGTGTCGAGGAGCATGGGCTATATCAGCTCAACGCGTTCTGGTGCAGAGGGACCATGGCAGATCCAGATTGTCGCATGAGCGGTTCGGTCACGTCAACTATAGCACTCTCTCCGAGATGTAGAAGACAAAGATAGTGGATGGACTTCCACCGATTGCAGGCAATGATCGTGTCTGCAGGGCTTGCGTAGAAGGCAAGCAACACAAGGACAAGTTCCCACAAGAGGCCTCATCACGGGCCAAGAAGCCGCTCGAGTTGGTTCACGCTAACATCTACGGACCAATGTTTGATTAGGTGGATGATTTCAGTCGCATGACACGGGTATTTTGCCTGGCCAAGAATTCTCAGGCTTCTGCAACCAAATAGCATTACAATCACCTTCACACCAAAACATAAAGTAGATGTTAAAAATTCTAATGGGAGAATTTGACAACATCCATCATGTATTCTACTTAAGACTTTGTAGCTCATGTTCTATATTCAATACTCTACACTTTTATAGAATCCTCTGTGTTGTGGAATCAATAAACTTTCATCAAAACCATCCCTCGACTCAAAAACCTTTATTCAATATATCCCGACCAAGTGGCAAGGAGGATCTGAGTTTGTTGGGGCACATGAGGCCAATTCCAACTGAGTGACAAGGAGCGAGAAATTCAAAGACTGGAAGGCCCAGGTAGAGAAGGAGAGCGGGGAGGTAATCAAAGCCTTCCGTATGGACTGAGGGGGAGAGTTCACTTCTACCGAGTTCAATGGATTCTGCAAGAAGCACGGGATTAAGATACAGCTCGCACATCTTAGCAGAATGGAGTTGATGAGAGGAAGCACAGGACCGTCATAGAGACAGGTTTGACCATGTTGCGAGGGAGGAATCTCCCGAAAGCCTACAGGGTGAAGCCATGAACATTGTCGTTCACATCCTCAACAGAACCAAGACCAAGGCTGTTGATGACAAGACTCCATACGAAGCTTATTATGGTAAGAAGCCCATCATATCTCATCTAAGGGTTTTCGGTTCTAAAGCATTTGTGCATGTACATAGAGATGAGCAGACAAAGCTGGATCCCCATAGCCGGAGTGGTATCTTTGGGATACAGCGAAGAGTCCAACGCCTATCACCTATTCGACCCGGACTAAAAGAAGATCCTTATCGGCAAGGATGTGATCTTTGAAGAGACCGAGCCACAGCCTGCAGAAGAGGTTCGAGAACTTCCAGCGTTACCCCCACCCAAAGTCACCATCCGAGAGGTGGAGCCGACTGAAGACCCCGAGGAGGAGGAGGAGCAGCATGCCATTCTAGAGCCAGCTCCCAAGTCAACTCCATCAAAAGCATCTCCATCTAAGAAGAAGCTACCTAAATGGTATTTGAAGACATTAGCAGACTCACGGGTCATGGGCATTCCCGAGAGCAGTTCCGAAGCGCGGCAGTCTCAAAGAAACATGAAGACTCCCTCCGTGAACTATGCTTTGGTGGCTCAACTTGTGGAGCCCTGTTCCCTCCAGGAAGCGAAGGATATACCAGAATGGCAGGAAGCCATGCAAGCAGAGATGGATGCACCCTGTACTGCTTTGCAACCTGCTCCTGCGAGCTTCCCCTCCCCTGCCGTACCTCTACCTCCCCCTCCTTGCCTCGCCCTCTCCCGCCCCTACCCCTCCGCCCTCACCTCCCCCCTCACCCCCGCCTCGCTCCGTCCCCCTCGCCACGCTCCACCCCCGCCCGTTCCCCCCCTCCGCTCACCCCCGCCCCGCTACCCCCTCCGCTCCACTCCGCTACCCCCTCGCTCCACACCTCCCGCCCGCTACCCCCTCCGCTCACCCCCTCCGCTCACCCCCGCCCCGCTACCCCCGCCCGCTACCCCCCCCCTCCGCTCACCCCCGCCCCGCTACCCCCTCCGCTCACCCCCGCCCGCTACCCCCTCCGCTCACCCCCGCCCCGCTACCCCCTCCGCTCACCCCCGCCCCGCTACCCCTGCCCGCTCCCCCCTCCACTCACCCCCGCCCCGCAACCCCCCTCCGCCCCAACCCGCTACCCCCTCGCTCCGCTCCGCTCACCCCTGCCGCCCATTCCGCCCCCTCGCCTCCCGCCCCGCCCCCTCCCGCCTCTCCGCCCTCCCGTTCCACCCCCGCCTTCCCCTCCCGCCTTTACCCCCGCCCCCCCCCTCGTCCATTCGCCCCACCCCGCCCCCTCCGCCCCTCCATTACCCCCGCCCCCCGTCCGCCCCCTCGTCCCCGCTCCGCCTCTCCTCCGCCCCCGCTTCCGCTCCCGCCGCCCCACCTCACCCGTCCCCCGCCTCCACGCCTCCACCTCGCGCCACCTCCGTTCCCGCCACACCCAGGCTCCACCCTCCCGCTTCTACCCCCCCCTTTTTTTGGGTGACAGCCTCTTCCTCATCGGAAGCCTCGCAGTTTGTCTTGGCGGTATGGCGGCTCCCTGCCTGGAACCAGAGGCCCAGACGGTCCCTCCCTCTCCAGATGCCTACCGCGTCATCCTGACAGAGCAGCAATCATCTCGGGTTCAGGAGGTTGCCAATGACTTTGCTCTTACCTCGGTCTATGGCAGAGTCATTGGACATTCCCCATCCAGATCAGCCATCAGGGACTGGCTCCAGTCCACTCTCATGCTAGAGGACGGCCATATTGAGGAGGTGGCCCTTATGGGAAGGGGCATCTTCTGGCTTAAACTCTCCAATGCGAAAGCTGCGAGCAACCTGATTGCTGGCTCCCCCACGTCAGTGGATGGAAAGATTATCATGATAGTCCCGTGGTACCGTGGATTCAGCGCAGTAGATTTTGATGCCCGGTTCCGTATACCTCGCCATCCAGTGACGCTAGTTTTTCCTGGTCTTGCTGCTGAGCTGCGGCCGATTGTTAGGGACCTGGGTGCCCACTTCGGCTGGGTTATGCACATTACTTTCGCCGATGCGGTGACTACGGCAGGAGCCCCCCGAGTCCGTGTGGCTCTGGCGGATCCTGCGACTCCCGGCAGTGATCGAGATCGTGACAGGTGCCGGCAGCATCACCCAAAGCATGGTAGTCACCGGACAGCCAGGACAGTGTCTGAGGTGTCACGGCTTTGGACACCTGGCGGCTGCTTGCCCACGTTTCGCCAACTCTTCTCGGCCTCCCCCGCCTCCCCCCTCTCCGCCCCCTCCTCCCCCCTCCAGGCAGCCACACCAGGAGGAGCAGAGGCAGCCGGAGCCCGGACCAGAGATAGCTGGCAGCTGGACTGAGGTTAGAAGGAAAAGAGGAAAGAACAAGAAGATTTATGATAAAGGCAAGGAGGCAGAGGTTACCCCGCCTCTGTAGCTGCACCTCAGAGACCCGACAGGCAGCTGCCCCAGGGACATGGGAGAGCATCTTCTTCGACGGTAGCCCGCCCTCCACAGCCTCAAGTCCCCCTCTTTTCCTCTCCCCAGCCTCTTCCCATCCAGCCCCAGCCCATCCCCCAACTGCACCCCTTGTCTCCCGACCCGCAGTTTCAGCCCCCTCGTCCTCCTCAGTCTTCTCCCCCTCCTTCTCAGCGCCAGTTCCAGTTGCAGCCCCATCCCTCCCCCCCCCCCCGCCTCTTTCAGTTCTCCCGCAGAGCTAGCTGCTCTGACGGTTCCTCAGCCGAGGGCAGTTCCCGCTCCCCCTCCTTCTCCTCCGCTAGCCGCCCCTGAGGAGTCTGAGTTGCCTATTCCCCAGCCTCCTCCCCCTCCCCCTCCCCCTCCGCTGGCAGGACACCCGGAGTCTACACCACCACCGGAGCAGGCTTCTCCGTCCGCTAGCCCCTCAGTGGCAGACTCTGACGAGCCTCAGCTTCAGGAGAGAGAGCTCCCCCGCGACTTTTACAGATCTGGCCCATGGGACTACTTGGATGTGGCCGACCTCGGGACCTTCCCTGCTTGCCTCGACATCAGTATCTTCCTGCTCCGCAAAGGGGCGGATGGGAAGATAGCCGCCTTGGCCCCTAGGGATGGCCCTAGCTTTGCTTTCACATTCCTCAGCGACAGCACCGAGACCTGGACAGACGACTCGGTCTGGGAGGCTCTCAGGGAGCAGACGCATGCTCAGATTTGCTCCTGGATAGGCCCGTCCGGTGGGCAACTTCTCGAGACTCAGTGGTCCGAGGGTGACGTGCGCCTGCGGTGGCGCTGCGCCGCCAAACGATTCAGACTGATTGTGATCCTCAGGCCCCCCTGTCTTGGCCCCTCCCCCAAGATGTCAGAGCCTAAACGCCTCAGAAACTCCGTGCCTTCTACGGGATGTCCACCTCAGAGATCTCGAGCTGGCTCGAGAAAGCCTTCGTTCATGGTACCAAAGGCCTCTCGCCTTTGCTGAAGGTGTTGAAGGACGGGCAGGACGACCCCGCCTCCCCCTCCAAACCTTCCCATAAGCGCCAGCGCCTCTCCTCCGAAATGTCAGCTTCTTCTTCGACCTCGACCGCGAGCAGACAGTTGTTCGCTGCCTCCCAGCCCTCACCATGAGCCTACACCTCGTATCCTGGAATGTGAACGGGTTTCACTCTTCTGGCACCCGTGGTCCCAGGAAGCTCATTTTGAGACAGGAACTTCAGCCAGCAGTGATAGGACGTTTGGATGTACTTCTGCTCCAGGAACACAAGCTTTCGGCGGCTCACTCCCGTAGATGCGGGAAGATCCTCCCTGGTCGCTCTCACACTTATTGGGAGCCCTTGATCGGCGCACTGGGGAGGAGTGGTGGTGTCTGTACTTCCGTGGGAGAGCAGCTAGCCCAGGGATTTTTCGGTCATGGCACGTTGATTCCAGGTCGTGCCCTGTGGGTAGGCCTGGAATTGGAGGGCTCCAAAGTTGGAATTCTCAACCTTTATGCTCCCACAGATCTCCGTTGTAGAGCCACCTTTTGGAGGACACTTACAGGGATTCTCCCAGACATGGATTCCTGGACTGTTGGAGGTGACTTCAACAATTTGGAGACCTTGGAGGACCAGCAGGGCAGAGGACCGGAGTTTACAGGTATGTCTCAGGCAGAGCAGTCCGCTTGGGACTCTTTTATCTTTGCGACAGGAGGAAGGGACTGTTGGCGAGACCCGTCCTTCCGGCGTTGGCACGGGAGCTTGGACTTCTCGTGGGGTTTCCGCAGGGAAGGAGGCAGACTCCTGGAGAGGCTGGATAGATTTTATGTTAGTGATTGGGCCATCAGCAGAGGTGGTCAGGCCGGTATAGTTCCAGGGACGACACTCTCCGACCATGCGCCGGTGCTCTTATCATTAGATTCGGCAGCTCAGGCCCTTCCCCCCCGCTCATGCCGGATTCCCGACTCCATTTTCTCGAGGGAGGACGTGCGCAGCAGTATTTGCAGTCTTTGGGATAGAGACTGGGGCGAGTGCGAGGATTTGGTTGATTCGGTGGCGCAGGCTTTGCAGGAGTCCAGCCAGATCTGCCAGCTCGCAGCCCTACAGGTTCGACAGGAGTGGTGGGGTAGAGAGAGAGCCCTTCGGAGGGACCTCGCCTCCATTCAGCGGCTCCAGCAGGCATCCCCGGGCTCGGAGGAGCTTCGGATCCAGGCCCTTCGAGCCAGAGCCCTTCTTAAGGAGACACTCCAGCGCCGCTCAGAGTTTTCCTATCACGCCTCTCTCTCCTTCTGGGCTCGGAAGGGTGACCGGATGTGCAGGGAGTTCTTCAGGACACATGGCCAGAGAGCTGCAGGTGATCAGCTTCGGAGTCTCAGGACCGCGGAGGGACACATCGTCACGGATCCGGGAGAGGTCTTGGGATTGGCCACCGACTTCTACAGGACCCTTTTCTAGCAGGAGCTGCTTGCTCCTCGCACTCGCCGTGCCCGTGAGGAGGTGTGGAGACACACTCCTTCCTTGGTCCAGCCTAGCATGCAGGCGACGATGTTGGCACCGTTTACCACGGATGAGATGTTGGAGGCCTTGATGGCCATCGATGGACAGAAGTGCCCAGGTGAGGATGGGCTATCCCGGGCATTCTTCACCTCCTTCTGGGACCAGATCCATCAGCCCCTCTTAGCAGCTCTTCAGAGGATTTTCAGCAGCGGTTATTTGCCAGAGAGCCTCTCCTCGGGACTGATTTGCCTCATCCCGAAGGGAGGAGATAGACAGGAGATCCGTCAGTGGCGCCCGATCACTCTCCTTACCACTGCCTACAAAATCCTAGCCAAGATGATCAGCGCTAGAGTTCGGCCTCTACTTCCAGACCTCATTCATGACACTCAGACAGGCTTTGTCCAGGATCGCAGTATCTTGGATAATGTCTTCACCTTTTCAGAGGCGGCGGAGTGGGCTCAGCACAGCGGATCACACCTTGCCATCCTACTTCTCGACTTTGAGAAGGCCTACGATCGGGTGGACTAGTCCTTTCTGGAGGGGACTCTGGAGCGGCTAGGTTTCCCAGCAGGTTGGATTCAGGATATTTCAGCTTTGTACAGGACAGCCTCTAGCAGAGTCATCATTGGAGGCAGGATGGGTGAGCATTTTAGCTTGGAGAGATCAGTGCGTCAGGGCTGCCCCCTTGCCCCTTACCTGTTTCTCTTCTTCGCCGAGGCTATGACTTACTACCTCCGGGCGAGGTCTACAGGGATCAGGGGTGTTCGCCTTCCCCTCCGAGAGGACACGGAGCTCTTGGACTCGGAGTACGCGGATGACACAGCCCTGTATGTCCAGGACGATGAGTTGATGCTGGAGAGGGTGAGGATGGCCCTGGAGGTCTTCTGTTCGGCTGCTAGTGCGAAAATCAACTGGAACAAATCAGTTGGTTTCCTCACAGACCCCGGGGCGCGTTCTCAGTGGGGGAGGTTTTTGGGTTTCAGGTGGATCCCGCGGGGACAGACAGCTAGATACCTGGGTTTTCAGGTCGGCCTGGACATCACGCCAGCTCAGCAGTTTCTCCCGGTGCTAGATTCCATCCGACGGAAGCTGGCTTTCTGGAGCACTGCTAAGCTTTCCCTTGCAGGTTGTGCCTTGGTAGTCAACCAAGTCCTCCTTGCCACGGCTTGGTATGTGGCTTCCTGTTGGTGTTTCTCGAGATCCAGTGTGGCACAGCTTAGGAGGCTGGTTCGGAACTTCCTTTGGTCCGGGGAGGATGGCCTCAGAGATACCAGAGCCAGGGTTGCTTGGCAGACAGTTATTCTTCCGCAGGCTGAGGGAGGCCTGAGAGTCATCGATCCAGAGCTGCAGAGTCAGGCCTTGTTAGGCAAGTTAGTCATCCGCGGTTTGACCCCGGGGGGGCAGACGTGGAAGATGCTACTTCAGCAGGGGGTCGGTTCTTGGTCCCGCGCCGAAGTGGAGAGTGGCTCCCGTCCCTCAGGTGGATCTTCACTTCCGCCCCGCTTACTCAGCCCCGTTCCCCACTCGTTCGTAGCCTCCTCATGGTTTGGAAGCGGCTCCGCCTCAGTCTCATTCAGTCCCCTCCCCGCTGTCAGGAGGAGATCGATCGACAGCCGCTTATCTGGAATGATCAGGTCAGAGATGCCGAGGGCCTTCAGCTGGGGGAGAGATCACATATCAAGTGGGATGGTTGGATGACGGGGCCAGCTCGGTCCCTTCGAGTTTGGAGGGACACGTACGGACATTTGGAGACGGCTGATCTCGCAGACGCAGTTGGAGGTGCACGTGGAGCCCAGGCGAGACGCACGGAGATCGACGGCGCGATCCCAGCTGATTGGTTGGTTCCACCTGAGCCTCAGATCCTCATGCCTGGTGACGACCGTTGGCTGGGACAGTTCACCCCCCGTGGCATTCCACTGGTGGTCGCAGGACGTACGGACGACTCCTCTATTTCTTTCTTCGCGGTTCTAGGGGATGGACGACTCAGGAGAGAGGATGCACTCATCGACCCCCTACTCCCTTGGCAGAGGGTTCGGATCGTAGGCCTTTTGGGGAAGGTTTGGCGTACCGATCCTAGCATTGAGCAGGATCAGCTGCAGCTTTGGCGACTCTGGCTCTGGGAGGGGCGGGCCTTGTCAGAGCTTGATTGGGACCCAGGAGAGTGGAGCTGAGGTTGTGACAGGACAAGGGCCGACCTCCTTCTTTGCCTACAGCACGACTTTGGGCAGGCGAGTTCTTGGGAGGATGCAGAGCCGCCCCCCCACCCAGCGGCCCAGTTGGTATGCACAGGGTATTTCCAGATTCTTTTTGCAGGCCTTCTGGAAGGCCTTGTGGGAGAGCTGGCGGCCGCGGAAGATCTCCTACTTCCTGTGGCTTCTCGCCCACAAAGGTCTTCCAGTGGGGAGCTGGTTGAGACAGATAGGCCAGGACGGACGCTGTCAGATCTGCCATGAGGTTGAGGAGTCACCAAAACACTGCTTGTGGAGCTGCACTCGCGCCCAGGAAGTGTGGAGGTGGACTTTCGGGATTCTCACTCGCGTAGCACCAGAGCTAGGGTTGATCACGTGGGGTGCGTTCTGTTGGTGCAGTACCGCACCTGGTCTACATCACTTATTCGAGGCATGCCAGCAGGACCCCACTTTCCTTATCACGCAGGGTACATGGGGGCTGCTCGAGGGTATCCCGCAGCACCTAGCAGAGGCGGATACAGGAGTTCAAGAGAGGCAGCCAGTCTGGGAGATTATTAGTAGCATAGCAGGGTGGCACATTTGGACCTCGCGTTGCGCGCAGATCCTCGGTGGCACCTCCTTATCGACTGCCCAGATCATGACTGATATTTGGAGCGAGGTTATTCATACCCTCAGAGGCCAGTGGGACCAGATTCAGGGAGATTCCCGGTCCGGTCAAGAGAAGCGGAGACGCTTACTCCGGACTTGGAACACTCAGGGCCTCTTCTTCAAGCAGACTTCGCAGGGCCTTCGGTGGCGCTACTCACCACCCCGATGGCTGTTCATTCACACTCGCCTTATCCCGACGTGAGAGTGTGATTTATTGTGTTACCTTTTAGGGCTGTGTCCGATTTGTGAACACAGCCCGTCAGCTACAAGCTGACCTTTTGTATCTTGTTCTCGAAGTAATATAATTAGCACTGTTTTTTCGGCAAAAAAAAAGCAGAGATGGATGCCATTTTGAAAAATGACACCTGGCATTTAGTGCCCAAACCAACCAAACGGAAGGTCATCGGGACTAAATGGGTGTACAAGCTTAAGTTCAAGTCAGATGGGAGCTTGGACAAGTACAAAGCAAGATTGGTGGTGAAAGGCTATGCACAGTTAGAAGGACTTGACTTCGACGAGACCTTTGCCCCCACAGCTAGGATGGTGACTATTCGAACAGTCATTGCCTTGGCTGCTCATCACAGTTGGCTTATTTTTCAGATGGACGTCAAGTATGCATTTTTGAATGGTAACCTAGAAGAGGAGGAATATGTGGCACAACCACCAGGATTTCAGATTCCAGGATCCCCATCAAAAGTCTACAAATTGAAGAAGGAAACATGCCCCCAAAGTTTGGTACCAGTGGATAGATGTTTTCTTTCAGAAGATCGGGCTTCAGCGGAGTCCATCATAGGCAAATCTCTATCTCGACAGAGAGGGGGATTTGCGGCTGGTATTGATTCTATATGTGGATGAACTCATCATTACTGGGGATCATACGAAGAAGATTGCTCAGGTCAAGAGACTTCTTATGGAGGATTTCGAGATGACCGACTTAGGCATACTTCACTACTTTCTTGGGATTGAGGAGAAGCAGGGAAAGAGCAGTATCTTTATTTCACAAGAGAAGTATTGCAAGGAACTGCTCAAATGCTTTGAGATGGAAAATTGCAAAGCAGCAGTGACTCCCATGGAAATTGATCTGAAGCTGTGTGCGCGTGATCCATCTCAGCCGGTTGCTTCATCACTATATCGACGCTTGGTGGGAAGTTTGCTTTACCTCACCAATACCCGACCAAATATTTCCTTCGCACTTGGATTGCTCTGTCAGTTCTCCGCCACACCCAAGAAGGCTCATTGGGACGCAGGTATGAGGATGCTAAGGTACTTGAAGGGTACCTGCACCTACGGCATCACTTATACCAGAGGCATTGAGTTGGGAGGTTTTTGTGATAGTGATTGGGCAAGTGACATTGATACTCGGAGATCGACCTCTGGATATTGTTTCTTACTCTCATCAGGAGTTGTGTCATGGCTGAGTAAGAAACAACCTACTGTCGCCCTTTCATCTGCAGAGACGGAGTACAAGGCTGCCTGTACAGCGGCATGTAAAGCATTGTGGCTCAGGTGGATCTTGGAGGACATGAATGTGGCCCAAGAAGATGTGACTGCGGTTATGTGCGACAACCAGAGTTGCATAGCGATCGCCAACAAACCCGTGTTTCACGCACGGACGAAGCACATCGAGGTTCACTACCACTTTGTTCAAGAACTCATTGACGAAGAAGTCATAGAGTTGATATACTGCCCCACCAATGACAATATTTCAGATGTCTTCACGAAGGCACTTCCCAAGGAGCAGATGGAACACCTCATTCGACGCATGGGGATCGGCCCACAGTTGTGTCATTGAGAGGGGGTGTTAGAAGGTCACTGCTCCACCTGTGAGCCCCCGATTAGAGGGGACAAGGGGGCATAAGACCATAGGGGGTAGGGGAAGAAGAGAAGGCAGAACACCTACCTGTCCTGGAGCCCGCGCAGCAAGAAGTTGAAGGCGCGGCATCCTAGGCACCTCCTAGATCAGCGTACGGGGGGCATTGGGGACTGCAGCAGCAGCCCATGTGCTGGGCACATGGGCCCTTATATGAGCCGACCCCCTGGTCAGCCACTTTAAGGGGGTGTAGCCCCTCCTATAAAAAGCCACCATTCCCCCCTCACTCCTCATCACTTGCACAGACAGCCTTGCACACAGGCAAGCGCACAGAGAGAGAGGAAGAGGCTCAGCAATTGACAGCATCTCGGAGCTGTTTGTACACGCTCATCCTTGAACTTTTGTTTGCCCACTTTTGTGGAGGAATATATCTGAGTTTCTGTCCTATCTTTCTTTCCGTTTTTTGAGTGTTGTATGAGCTAGATCGGAAGTGACGTGTGAGTGATTCTATCCTCTATTTCCAACACTCTCTCCCTCTCCCTTTCCCTCTCCCTCTCCACAATGTTCCTTTAGTACTTAATTCTTTCAGTTGTATTCAGCCTTATTGGGCAGACAGTTATTCAGTTATTATTTCCTCTTCGGAGGCCCCTTATGTTTCTCTCTCAGATTCTCACACTCACCCACCATTCCACTTGTGTTTGAGTCTCAGTTCAATCAGTAGTGAGTAGGAGAGAGAGTGAGTTAGGCTTTCACCTTACTATCAACACCTATAGTTCTTCAAAGCCTTCCTACTTGGCTTCTTGCACTCCACCTTGGTCTGAGTCCCCTCAGAAGGCTCCACCTAGTGTGTAAGGGACTCCATCCGCTGTCCAGTTGCACGTTGTCCTCTCTCCGGACGCACTGCTCTCTGCTTCTGGCGAGGCTAGGAAGGAGCCCTGCCCAAAACCCTCCAATAATAACATACCAAGTGACCCATCTGTCCGCACCATAGACACTGACCCAGCAGACCTTAGATCTCAATGCACTGATTGAATTCTCGCAATCGAGAGTCTCAAGAAGGATCTTTTTGGGGAGAGTCTCTGGGCTGTCTGAGGTGGAGACTCAATCACCATGCCAAAAGCTCTCCCGATGGAATGTAGGGTAGTCTGATACTCCCTTGGGAGCCCCGAGAAGCGGAGAATTGGGGCGCATGATGAGTCAAATCCATATCAACAATTGTAAACCCGTGGTACCATGGCATAAAGTACACCAAATAAGAGCCAAGGAAAAGCAGGCTCTGCTCCATAAGGGCCAAGGTGGTGTTGGGGGAAATCAACCGGAGGAAGAAGACACCTCTCAGATAGATGGTAACCTCCTAGATGTGGTCACCCTTTAGTGAGAGGCTCGCCTAAATCCGATCACACGCCTGACTCCTCGTGGGCGTGAGTCCAACTATCCTGCCCCACTGCACTATCATGATGACTTGACTGCTTGCTTCACGTGTTGTTTGTCTTCTAGAGAGAGAAGAACCTTAATGGATTGGGGAGTCGAGGGTGCTGCCATGTGATCCCCTTTAGCCAGACCAAGGTCACCCCCAAGATTCATTCTTCAGAAGGGACAAAACATGAATGCTGCATTGCCAACAAGATGGGCGGAAAAGGGAAAAGGAAGAGGCTAAAGAGGACTGAGACCTCAAAAGCCCCTTAAAGGCTGGCTGTAAACAACCAGTAAAACACATAGGCTCTCAGCAAAGGTAGGAAGGCTCAGGGCTTCGGAAACCTCTGCCAAAAGCACAGAAAAGAGAGCCCAAGGCTGTGGGGCTGTTCCCAGCTGCAAGGACAGCTCAAGAAACAGCTCCAAAAAGTCGCCAAGGAGAACCTTGAAGCTCCTAGAATACCTCCGGACTGTATCACACAGCAAGGGATTGGAAAGAGCCTCTGCAACAAGCCGCCCAGAAATGGCAACCTATGGCAAGAGCACCAACCTTCAACTGCCAGCAAAACAGCCAGCTGCACAAGGTAACCAGCCGAGCAGAGACACACTCGGCTAAGGGGGCTACTTGTTGAAATGCAGGCACAAGACACGTTCTGCTGAGCCATGCTCCCACCAAAGGGGTGCCCTGGGCTGCACCCATTTGCTTACGGGCTGAGAAGCGGCTACAATGGCCACTCCAAAGACCAGAGCGGCAACTGCAACCGGTCGACCACCGAGCTGAGGGTGGGTTACCAGCGAGCAATGGTGAGGTGCACCCGTAGTTGAGAGGGAACTCCAGGGACAGCTCCAAAGCTCCCACCACCAGCAGCAACTTGCACGAACTGAGGGCGGACCTTGACAGCTTGATGATCAGAGGAGGCGACACCATGGCCAAGAAAGATGCCAACAACATACATTTAGTTCCGTCCATGGAGCTGAGCTAGTTCTGTCCAACATTTCAAACTTCATTAGACAGGTGAACAAAAAATCCGACATCATCTACATCGACCCTTCCCTGTTTAGTTTTCTTTGTTAGGTTTTGATTGTGTGGCGCAAAGCTGCCTGATGTATGTGCCAGCAGTAGCTGCTTCTTTTGATTCACATAATGGACGAATCTTTCTTGATTGGGGAGTGGGCAGGGTAAAGGCGGTGTAATGACAAGCCTTCACAATTCCCATCCTGTGAAAAGTATTATGGTTTAAAGAACTTAAAATCGCTTCCCCTCTTCCACTCGCACAGATTAAAAACTCCAAACGATGGCTTACTATGGCCTCCAAAGTGGTGACATCTCCTGAAATACATCGCAAGGAAGTTGCGAGAATAAGGAAGCACAAACACTGACAAATTTGGGATGTCAAAGCTGAACTACGATAGAAGTAGCAAAAAAAATATCTCCACTAAATCAGCATAAATCAACCTGTCTTGGTCCTTCGGAACCTTGAGAAACATCATTGCACAAAACTTCCCAACCACTCAGAATCTGTCCATTGTTAGCCTTATAGATTTGGAATGTTCGTCATGAGATTGAGATGAGAATAACAAATGGATTGGCAGAATTGTTATTACAAGAGGCGGAGTTCAGACATTCATACAGTAGAAGCATTCCCCTTTCTGCAAAACTCGAAGAATCTCTTTGAACACACAAACTCCACAGAATACACCAACCTGACACAAGTTGTCTTCTGCTGCCCAGGACACATTCTTTGCTCTGGGGCGCTTTGGCCTGTTTTCTAATCTTTGAGGGGTGACCTGGACAAGTGGAGAGCTGGGCGTCACAGCTGTCGTCATTTGGCCAGCTGCCTGTATCTTCTCCCCCCTTAGTGTAAAAATTATGCTGATGTGACGTTTGTACACCCGATTTTCTCAACCAATCTGCTTACGTTATACACGATGAACTTCCACTTCTCATGAGCAAATGCATATATTTCGTGATAAGTGTAGATGTTTGGATGAGTAGGCGAGTCGCAAGTTTGCATTTACCGACTTTAGGAATTCAAAGCAGGTTACTCTTTAGAGTTTTGTGCTTGTGAATGTTGTTTAGGCCCATGTTGTTTTCTGCAAAGGTTACAGCTATTGTAATTGCAGGTGCGGATTGTTTAGGATAGTTCATAAAAATTTCGAGAGCAAGCCCAGCTTTTGCAAAGGAAATTGTCCCGATCTAGAGGCTTGTTCTGTGATTATAACTTATGACAAAGCTCAACTGGATGCCAGATTCCTGTGAAAAGCCTTCCCAGAAGGCTGTTTGAGGGATGAAATGCATCGAACTGGAGTGGTCATCCACGCAGCATTATAAGGCAAGAGACCGGTTATTACACTGGTAGAAATTTGAGGCTACAAAAGGTGGCGATGCGTTCCTAAAGGACGAAGCAAAGGCAGGACGAATCTGAATATGAAAGCTCGTAGGAATGAGCGAGAAGGCTATTGTGAAATTGTGAAAGCGATGAAAGGGACAAAAGTCCATACGAGACTGAAGACGAAAGCAATCATGTTTGGGAAAGTCTTTGAGGATGACGAAGACATGAAGAAAACGAGGCTTGAGATATCCTGAGGTGGCAGAAACCCAAGGGCCTCTCCACACCCAGCCCTTCTTGCACACTCACCCCCTTCGTGCACGCCGCTGGCGGCGATCTACTCTCGGCCACGCAGCGGCCCTCGAGTGCCCATAATCATGCCCACAATCGTGCCCTCAGCAAGTTTTAGACATATTGCCACATTACAACAACATCATGAGTTTCTACAGAGGAGGCCCACGTACCTAGCCAGGTGCGGCTAGGGGTAGGGGATCCCTGCCCCTAGCGATACTCTGCCCCTAGCCGCACCTGGCTAGGTATGTGGTGCCTTATTCAAGAACATGCAAGTCAATTTGACATTGGCTAAGTTAATGTAGATAGCTCCATATTATTGGGATTTCTTTTCCCAACAGATTAAAGAGTCTTCCAAGCAACCAAAAAGAGGTAGATTCTTTAGCCACTATACCTGTTATTAACACCCCAGTAGTTCATGAGGAAATGCCAATGACCACCATCAAGGTTAAGAAACAAACTATACCAAGAGTGAGAATAGATGGTGGTTTTGGAGTGAACATCATTTCTAAAGAAATTTCTAAGAGGCTGAAATTTAAGACCTACAAACTATCACCTTCTGAGTAAGTATGGCAGATCAACAACTAGTTGGCCCAAAAGGCATTGTACATGATGTTGTCATCTCTATACGTGGAATCTATTATACAGTTAGCTTTATTGTGATTGCTATGGAGTAGCATGCCTATCCAATACTACTGGGACGACCTTGGCTTAAAAGTGCAAAATCACTCCATGATTGGGGTTCAAAAGAGATGATCATTAAAACATATTGTCAAGATGTGTGCATTCCAACAAATCCTTGGAAGGTTCCAAATAGTTGTCAACCGAAGAATTTGCAGGTCACATGTCCATTTCCTCAAGATGTTGAATCATGACTGTTGGAATTACAAATCTTGGCTACAGATATCAAACAAAAGTTGAAAACCAAGCAGGTTGCCGAGCAAAAAGATCTCTTTTTGAGTAACTTCACTAAAGACATGGAAGGGGAATGAGAGCTAGCTGAAGTGTCGATGACTATTACAAGGCTCGATACCGAGCAATTAGTACCAAAGCCAACACAAGAACTAAATCTCAAAACAACAAATAACCCTACAATGGTATTGGTAAGTGACTCATGATTTTGAATGCTACATGGAAAAGGGCCTCTTTACCACATGGCAAAACTTCCAAAATGTCTTGTGGTGCCCTCAGATGCCCATAATTGTGCCCCCCATTACCAGAGTGTTCTTCTTGTGGTGAGTTTTACTTGCAATTCTCCCATTCAAACAACTTTTGGCTCGTCATCGTCATATTGCTCCTGCCACTCGTCGTTGACGATGTAAGTCTTCGCGGGAATCTGTGCCACAAGTCTTTTGGCATTGCCCTGAATCTTATGATTTCTTGTTGTTGATAAGGCAAAGGTTTTAGGCTCACTTTCCCCGTGCTTGTTTTGAAAAGCATTTCTGGCTATTTGGTTTCATCTAGTAAGGCAGGGTTATGATCTTCTCTTTTACTAGACTCGTTATTGGGCACTATGGACTCTATGGAAAGATGGTAACCATCGAGCCTTTGCTGATACATGCGCAAGGTTCAAATTATCCTATCTTCTTATCATATAATGATATCTTTTGATGATTTGTAAGTGGTTGTTCCTTTTCATGGGATTGTTCTCCATAATATAATGAAAATGAATTTCACCCCCCCCCCAAAAAAAAAGAGTGTGTATGCGTGTGGGTGGAGTGGGGAGGTGGGGGGGAGTGTGCTCGTTTGCCTTTTTTGAGTATGTTGTTTGCAAAGGGGCATATTTACTAGTATATATGTAACTTGGCAATCTAGTGTACTTGCTTTATAAGTGGCCACCCCCTATCACCAGATCACCAGTTCTTCATGCTCATAGTCCTCCGTCCTGTCTAGATCACCATCGAAGCTCTGTCTGTAGAGCGCACGGGTGGACAGCCAACCATCAGTTGTATCAGCAGTTTGGTATATCAGAATTTTTGTATTCTCTCCAGCTTTCCAATTTTGAAGTGCACGCATCACAGATTTAGTTTCCATATGAATTTGACAATATTTTGGAGGTCTTATATGTGCCTGGTCTACTCTCTTGCTACATTTAGTACACTCACCAATAGATGAGCAATGTGTCAACACAAATTTTTGCAATTCATACCAAGATTTTCCCATACACCTATTCCCTCTTGCAAGCTCAAATCTACTCTATTCTACGGTATGGACCAAGCAACGTCTTGCTCCTCTCTTTCTCAAAACAATTGTAGTCTCAATATCATCCTGCTAGGATGGTGAATCTACTACTACCTTCTCAAAACGGCCTTTTGTCCTTGCAAATTTCCAAATCATAGCACATGAACGTTTTTTCGCCTTCTAGTTCTCTTTCTTAGATGTCTTTTTTGGCTTCCCATTTTCATTTTAGATGCTCTACCTGATCTCCAATATCAAATCTAGCAAGCTAGGGTCTTTGCTTTTAGATATCATAGCCAATATGTTTTTGGTTTCAGAAGCTTCCACTCTCTATTTTGCTCCATTCTAAAATTGTTCGTGCATGCACTCCGCATACCTTCTACGCAGTTCCTACATTCGTCATTCATAAAGCTTCAATCTCTAGCAAGTTTGATGCTACTACTTCAAATCCATGTTGATTTCTCTATCTTCTTCAATGGGCTACAAATGTCCCTTGTGCTCGACTCCAAATTGGTTACTAAGCCTCATCGATACTTGATGCTGCTGTGACCTCAACTACAAGCTTTGTTAAATATTCAATCCCAGTATTTAGCAAAGTTCTTAGTGCTCAACCTCTTCTCAATATCGAATTCATTAGTTTAGATTTGTCTTCTGTAAATTCAAACTTATTACTAGGTTTTTCCAACCCCAAATCTAGTGCCCTCTATTCATACTATTGTACACTTCATTATGTATTCAATACATTTTCCAGCAGTCTTTAGTGCTATGTAGAACTCATCCTAATAGCATAACACAACAACAGTAAGGGAAGAGATTATTTAAAGCCATATTATTTTTGTTCTTTATTCTATATTATTACAGATATAGAGGGGGTCCATGTCCTTCTTTGTCATTAGCTTATGACAACCACATTGCTAAGGTCAAGTTCATCTTCTTCAAATTTGCTCGCAAAAAGGACAACAATCCATTTGACATAATGTCAAGGTGTGATGAGATCATTTTCTTGCATACGTTGAATGCTAATAATTTTGGCATGCAAAAGTGCAAGATGGAGAATTGGCTTGGTCATTTCCTTGGACTTCAACAATAAGTGGGATGATAATTATTTTGGCATCTGGAAGTTCAAGATGGAGAATCTGCTTTGTCCAAAGAGCTATGGAGCATTGTTAATGGGACAACAACTTGTCTTGCAATGAATTTTGATGCAGTTTAAGTTTAATGAAAGAGCATCCCAAGGTCTTCACACAAAACTTATTGTTAGTTGGACAGATGGTGGGCAATGGATATGATGTCTTGTTTAACCAAAGAGGTGTATTTGTTAGAGAGGATAAGCAAGCCATAAACTTGTTGCTACAGGCATTAAGGAAGGAGATTTACTTCCCAAGTAAACAATGCGAATAAAGGCAATATTCACATAGTTAATGTTAAAAGTATTGCTTCCCTTAAGCGGAACAATGTGTCACTAGGCTATGTTTGTTGCAAGATCCACGTCAAGTCTGTGAATTGGTGAAATAGCCTCTAGGAGCAGAATTAAATTCATTCAATGGCACATTGTTCGATGGAATGGTCATAGCGCTCATCATACGCAGACATTCATTCAAGTTCTTTTGGTAGTTGTGTGGCTGTCAGATTGTTAACAGGCTTTTACTCCACTAATAGGGTTGTGCCTTTGTCCAAATGTTAGATCGTTCTAGGAACGCATTGCAAGAAAAGGACAACAATTCAGAAACTCATAAACGAAGACAAGCAGAAAGAAAAGTTAGAAAAAATGTATTCAGCATGTATTAAAATATACTCTTCTACTCATCCTATTTCAGTTTTGAACTCAATTGATACCATAGAATATCTATTTGCAACTTGATGCGATGGAGAATAGACTAATACAACATAGTAATAACTTTACACAATCAGGAACTCTTACAATGGAGTATCTCACTCTAAAAAAGACACTCCATCTCTCTAATCCTCTCTCAGCCAATGGCCATCATTTCAATTTTAATGCCGATAGTACAAAGATTAAAGTCTTAAACAACAATTAAATTGAACACTCTGAACGAGGTTAATGACTTGTGGGTTACTCGCTAAGATTCCCTCTCTTGTAATTTGTCTAGCTAGTGGGGCTTTGTTTGGTTTGGTGGGTACGGGCCCACCCAACACTTACTAGCCGACATTTTTGCACATAAATTCTCTTATAATCAAATTGTTTGCAAAAGTTATTATACAAGTAAGAATCATAATGACCACAATTGTCACACCTTAAGGTCTTAATCTACCTACACGTCTACTTTTCCACAATAACTTTGAAAATATGGTAATATCCGAAGGCTTTACATTTTTTGTGTAAAAAGTAAATCCAAGTCTATCAAGAGAAATCATTATTAAAGGTTACACTTTCTCTTGAAGGTTGGCTATTGGCTGTTGAAGTGCTTACATAGGTTTTTAAATCGTGGAGCATTGCAAGAGATCATTTCTTCTTTTAGGAAGTGGATTCTAGCCTGCATTGACCCTAGGAGTTTATGCAATGATTGCTTTCTATATGAAGTTCCTAGGCGATGTTTTCTACAATTCTTTTGAAGCCCCCTCAATTTGTGACTTTACAAGAAGCCTCTACGCAACATCACCCTTCTTTCTCTACCATGCTAGTGCTTTAATCTACTTTAAACCATGGAGTTTTTCAATCGTGGAGCATTGCGGGAAATTGTCTTTGCTTTTGGGAAGTGGTTTCCAATGTGCATTGTTCCTAGGATTTCATGCAATGATTGCTTTACGTAGGGAGTCCTGGGCAACATCCTCACTACAGTTCTTCTAAAGCCCCCTCATTTTGTGTCTTTACAGGAAGCCTCTACGTAGCACCATCCCTTTGTTAGCCTTCTTACTCTTCTCTGCCCATGCATTTTCTATTCATAGGCCATCTCCAAGGGGTCGCTTCTTAGCTCAGGTGATTGGTGACATTCGAGCTTGTTTGGGCCTTTCTCACTAGAGTTTCTCGGCTTTGAATGCATTAGAAGGAGCTTAGGTCCTATCTTTGGTGTGCTACTAGTACATTGGCTTTGGTTGTTGAGGCAAAGAGCTTTGTTAGGATTGGGGGAAGTGCTTTTCTAGCCTTTGGGACAAGTTCTTTTGGGGTTGAATTGAATATTTTTCCTTTCTTTGCACCAGTTCTTAGATTAGTGTATTCTTTTTCCAAGCTTCAGGGTGGACTTTCAATGGGAATTCCTTTCCCTCTCCTTCCCTTCAACGGTGCAAGGTTTTTTGTTTCAGCCTTGGAGAAAAGGATTTTGGTTGAGACTTTTGTCTGGCAATAGAGTCTCTCAGGGTAACACCTTCGACTCCCACAACCATCAAAGTTTTACCTTCTCCCTAGAAAAACAATAGGTGAAGCTAGCAGCTCAATCTTTACATGACAAGGCATTAGTAGGCAGAATCGTTGGACTCACCCCCTCAAGGATCTACATCCAAGATTGGTTGCAAGCAAGTCTAGCGCTAGATGGGGACATACTAAGGGGTTCACCATCTATGGAACTCTTCTTCAGTTGAGCTCACCTGACACCACCCTCACCTAGGGCTAGATGGGGACCATATTAAGGAGGTCACCATCTATGGAAATGAGTTTCTCTTCTTTAGCTGAGCTCACCTGACACCACCCTTGAACTCATGGAGCAAAGGCCCATTTACCTTGGTCTGCACTTGGTTTATCTTTTTCGGTGGTACCATGTTTTTATAGTGGAGGATATGGACACAACTCATGATGTACCACATTTAAGGGCTCCAAAGGGAGTATGGCCATCTTGCCTTCCTTTAGATGCACTTTTGGCATAGTGGAGGCATGGTGCTGGAGTCTTTGCTAGACACACTAGCCTCGGTTGTGGCACTTTTACAAGGTCAAACATCATGGACACTTTACAAGGTCATGGACTCATAAAGAGTTCAATTTAATGCTCTCTTTTGCTAAGCTTTTGGTGTGAGAGAAGGCCTTTGCGAAGTTAAGGAGGAAGTTGGGCCACAAATGATTACAAGAGTGATTGTTCCAGCTTGCATTCTACATAAAGAGTCATTAAGTAAGGTGGAGACCAAATAGGGAGGACTATGATTGGAACCAACATAGAGACAAGCTATAGGCCATGGGGAGCTAATTGCGATGGATTCAAGAGGTAGGCTTATGAGATATGTCCGTAGGGAAAGAATATGTTCTCAATGCCTAACTTGTTACAAGATATTAATGACTAGCAAAAACATTTCATGTATGAAGTGCATGCATGTGTGCTCTTTCATTAGGAGCTACCTTTGTATTTAAACACGTCGAATGCTAAGCCTAGCTTTAAAAAATGCATAAGTATCTACGTAAAGTTTACTTAAACATGTGCTCAATTTTGCATTTGTGTTCAAGTATGCATGCATTGTTCTGTTTAGAAAAATTTGTGAAACCTGTAAACAAAAGGAAAATGTTATAGCAACATATGTATAAGTGGGATAAGATGAAGTCTTTGTTGGCAATAGTATTGGGCTAAACCTCATAGTGGATGGTGGGCATCACTCTAGAGTTTGAGAGTGGTAAGCATTATGAGCGATGTGGTGTGAAAGCATGCATACCTCTAAGTGCTACCACAAAGGTTGGCTTCTCGAGTTTTTTGAGGTTCTTTTCTCAGGGCGATGGGCTCCCATGAGAGTGGCAAAGTCAATAGCTTATGGGTTGTGGACAAAAATGATAGCTCAAAGCTAGTATGTGTTGATTGGCTCTTTGTTACTAGCAACACATCCTTTCTAAAAGCAATCCTCTTCTTTGAATTTATACAAGTTGGTGTTGTTCTTCTTTCCTTTTGGTCAAGTCCTATTTGTCAGCTAGTGAGAACAGTGTTTATTAGAGAGTCTTTGTGAATGTTTCTCTCTTTTGTGAAGCTACGAAAAGCTAGTGAGGATGAGCAACTATCCCGAGTTTTTGGGTCATGGAATATAAAAGCTTTCTTGTGTGTCATCATTTCATTGATCTATCAGTTTATGTGGTATCGTATGTGAGATTCTAGTTTTGGGTTTTTTGAGGAAATTTGAGAGCTGTAATTTTCCAACAATGTACTAGAGCATCATCATGGTCTTTGTGAGGGTTTGTGAAAATTTATCAAGAGCTTCCAGTCTTTTATCAGAGTGGTGCAACAGAAGCGTGATGGCCTACAAGTGTCTTGATGATTATTGCAACATGAAGATTTTTAGAAGACTTCATTGTTCCACAATTTCAGAATGTTTGAGTTATAGAAGTCCTAGTGTAAATTTGAAGGAAGCTTGGTCAATATGGTTTTGAGAAAAGGTGTAGCAAGTACTTCCTGCAAGCTTATGAAAAGTCCGCGTCTTTGATTCGAATAGGTAAGAACCATAAAGTCTAGTACTACTACGATGGAGTTCTTTAATGGAAAGAGATTTCGACTCTAGTAGTTCATGACAGAGCTCGGACCCAGTGATTCGTTGGGTGGAAGGTTCCTCGTCAATTGAGATCTTGTAGCTTTGATATTTATAGGGGATTATGTTTGTGATGATTATGCCCTTTGACAATACTTTTGGTTTCTTCACCTTGTGTGGATTGAGCTTTCTTAATGTGCTATTTTGTTCCTTTGTGGATATCATTTCATACCTTTGTGGGTAGCTGGTTATCTCGTTAGTCTTGTGTGGACAGACGTGTGACAATGGAGGTTTCTTTAGTATTTTGAATTTGGCGGTAGTTTCGTTCAGCTGGTTTTTGGCAGTTTATCCCCTACTTAGTTTATGGGGGGAAATGTTGGCAATATTATTGGTAGCTTATCCCCTACTTAGTTTATGGGGGGAATGTTGGCAATATTATTGGTCTAAACCTCGTAAGGGATGGTGGACATCCCTCTAGGGTTTGAGAGTGGTAAATATCCTGAGCCACATGGTGTGAAAGCATGCAGATCTCTACTTGGCTTCTCGAGTTTTTGGAGGTTCTTTTCTTAGAGCAAAGGGCTCCCCATGAGAGTCGCAGAGTCAATAGCTCATGGGGTGTGGACGAAAACGGCAACTCAAAGCTGATGTGTGTTATTGACTCTTTGTTATTGGCAAAGGAACCTTTCAGAAGTCACTCTCTTGTCTTGTGTGGATGTATATTGGTGGAGCTACTTGTGTGGCAGTAAGTTCTCTGAAAGCTTGTGTGGCTAGTCATCTTGTTCGGCCTATGTGGCAAGCTTTCTATAGCTTTAGTTAATGTTTGTGGTAGAATTTTGAGTCCTTTAGTCATTCTCTTGTGAGCTACAAAACAAGCTCGATCTGGTTGAGTAGATGTTTATGTCTTTTGAAAAGCTACAAAAAGCTAGTGAGGATGAATAGCTATCTTGAGTTTTTGGGTCGTGGAATATAAAAGCTTTCTTGTGTGTCGTCATTTCATTAGTTTGTCAGTTTTTATGTGAGATTCCAGTTAGAGGTCTTTAGAGGAAATCTGAGAGCTCTGATTTCCAATAGTCTTAGAAGGCATAGAGCTACAATGTTTGAAAGGGATGAAACAATTAAAAAATGCAAGCAAAACGTGTCCAATGCAAGAGCTCTAAGACATAGAGCTACACTGTTTGAAAGGGATGAAACAATAAAAAAATGCAAGCAAAATGTGTCCAATGCAAGATTGTCTTGCACAAACAAAGGCTTGTGTTTTTAATTAAAAAGCATGATACTCAAAAGGAAGGGCTTTTATCCCAAAATGCAAAAATGCACACCCATGATGGTTCTTTGATACTATAGAGAATGCAAAAGAACAAAAATCAAGTAACGAAACAAAGACTACAATGTTTTCAATGTTTTATATATTCCAGATGTGATACTGTCCATGGTATGATCTTCAATGGTCTTCTCCCTTTTTAATAAAGCCTTTCCCTTCACAAGCTTGATCATGGGCAATTTAGCATCCTCTATCTCCATTGGTGTGTAGTGCTCCACAATGAAGCCTTTGTTGCTATGCTCCGCAACCAACTCAAATGCATAATGAATGTGCCCTTTCTTGGATGCCTTGGAGGAGCCCTTTGCTCCAAGTGGACATGCATCTTCTCTTCCTCGAAAGTGCCTTTTTTCATCCTCTAGTATACCTTCTGTAAGGAGGCATGTGAGCCTATGGCATGCACGAGGATCCCAAATTTGGCTTCAAATAGGAGTAATTTGAGGAAAGTTGAAGATAGATTTATATGAGGCTTTGCACGAGCTTACGATGGGCCTCAGTTTATTCTAGTATGTCAAAGCCAAGAAGATTTATAGTGTGTGAGTATACTTGAAATATGATATTTTCTGTCATGGGGAAAGCTATATTCCCTTCATCATCACTCATCTACCCATATATTTTCATGGCAAATATAACTTTCCTTTTGGCATATTGTATCTTTTTGAAGCTTGCACATGCCTTCTCCAATTTGCTATCACATTGATTGGAGTGCCCTCAACTTGTGGCTCCTTGATGATTGTGGAAGCTACTTTTCACTTGCCTAAAGCCTTGCATATAATTCACTCGAGCTCAACATCATGTTGCTCGCTGTGCATTGAGGTAGTACTAGGACATCCCAACAAGGACTTGCATTGTGTCTTGTAGCACAATTTCTTTGTGTCTCCTCCTTGTCATACAAATGCATGTACTCTTCCTCAATAGTGTAGATGCCCTTATCAATTGCTATATTCACTTTGTTGTTCTTCTTATGTTTTTAATGTATTAAGATCCATGAGAAGGCTAATGCTTTATTGACTTGTAATGCATATCACATCCTCCAAGCTTTGTTGCATGGTTTTGATGAAGTGCAAGGTGGCCATTAATGGGCACATGTGGTTGGTGGAGCCTATTTTTAGAATAGCAAGCTTTGAAAGGTAGCATATGTGAAGCGAAGAGAGGAGATAATGTCAATGTTTTTGTGTGATGCGGAGGCTAAAAAGTCCACCAATTTGAAGGAGATATGTAAACAATAGACTTTCCATTGAGACTAATCTTTAGTGTTTGAAGGATCAACTGAAAAATGGGCTTGGGTGTGTGTTGGAATTGTCAAATGAAGATTCATGTGTGCAATTGAGTACTTTGGGTAGTAGCTCTTTGGTTGATATAGAGTAGTTAATGTGTAACCTTGTTAGTAAAGGTTGTTGGTTTCATTTCCTTCTTGTACGAATAGTGCTGTAGGCCCTTGTTGAGGTGCTTGTCTCTCAAGTTCCTCTAAGTTGACATGTTTTTAGCCCATGTTTGCAACCTTGATGGTCCAAAAGGGAAATTGGTTGATGTAGGCTTGAAAAGTTGGAAATGAGATCTTGGCTATCACTAGTTGCTCATTGGTGGGGATGGTGTTGATGAGTCCCTTAGGGACGATATGCATTGCTTGATATTTGTTCATGGGAGAGAAGGGGTGGGTAGAGTGTGGTTACACACTGAGAGTGGACATTTTATCGTGGAATAATGAAGCGTGGATGGCCCACAGTGTACTAAGGCATGTGTAGGGATTAACCCCCTTGTTAGTGCATATTACGGATGGTTGGGGTTGGCCAAGCTATATATCAAATCATTGTTACACATGTGGCTGGGTACTCCCCTTGTGCCCAAGCTAGTGTGTGGGGTTTCATAATTGTTTGTGGACTGGTGAATTCCCCAAAAGCATTGTCTGCCTCCATTTCCACTTAGAAGACTTGTGTGTCCCCCAACATGGTAGATGGCTTTGGTTATATAGAAAATGCTACATATATACTACCTGGCAAGTGCGTTAGCTTTCCTAGAAGAGGGTCCCAAAGTGTGACTCGGGTGCCACTTAGGGTGAGACTCCTGGGTGGATGGGTGTGAAACTACCCTAAGCTTATCGGGGGGTTCAGACCATCGACCTAGCGTAATCCTATTTGGTCCAATATCAAATAGGGGCTTGGACGTGATGCTGAAAAAGGTGTTTGAGATAGGAAGGCTGCCCAAGACTACCACTCAGCTCCATTCATGCCATTTTCCTGTTAGCGTGGTCTGATCGAACCTCCCTCCGTCATCTGTCCCAGAGAGCATAATCGGCCAATCAAAGTTCTTGTGAAACTATGGTAGTGTTTTGAGACATATGAATGTGGGTTGGTGTGAACAAAACCACTTTCCTACGCCAAGGTGGAGGGTGGTGTGAACGTACCCTTAGTGAGGGAACTAAGGGCTAAGGTTGTGTGAGGTCCAAATCAGCAGAGAGAGAGAGAGAGAGAGAGAGGGGGGGGGGGGGATACAAAGAGAGAGAGAGAGAGAGAGGGGGGGAAGAGAAAGAGAGGGGGAGAGAGAGAGAGAGAGAGAGAGAGAGAGAGAGAGAGGGCATGAGGGAATGCAGGTGAAAGAAGCAGCGCTCACCACAACACCCCAACAACCAAAGCACCTTCCAGCTGCCGGCTATGGCGCCCCTCCTTCGCTTCTTCTGCTGCTGCTGATGCATAGGTACTCCTCCCTTCCTCCCAACATGATGTGGGGAGCTGTTTCTCTGTCCGTGTCTGTCCGTCTGTGTATGTCTGTATGTGTGTGTGTGTGTGTCTCTCTCTCTCTCTCTCTCTCTCTCCCCCCGCCTCCCTCCCTACTTCCTGCTGCTATGTGCTGTGTGACGTAAAAGGCCTATTCTTCTATTGTTCGTCTTCTCTCTCCTTCTCCTTCTCTCCCTTCCGGTTTCTTCTCTCTCCATCACATGCCACCCCGATTTGCCACACATCCCCTTCCTAACCAGAGAGAGAGAGAGAGAGAGAGAGAGAGAGAGCGCCACTGGAGAGACTTTATGCGAGAGAAAACAGAGAGAGAGAGAGAGACAGAGAGAGGGGAGAGAGAGAGAGAGAGAGAGAGAGAGGAGGGGGGAACGAGTTGAGGAGGTAGAACGACACCTACCTGCGAGAGCAGAGAGAGAGAGAGAGCGAGAGAGAGAGGGCAAATTGAAAGGAGGAGAGGGAGAGACAGGGTTCTCTCCCTCTCTCATGGCGTCTCCCTTCCCTCCCCCTCGCCTCACTTCTCCATTGCCTCACCGCCTGCCTCTCTCTCTCATTCCCCTTCGCTCTTCTCTTCGACTTTTGCCCCCCCTTCTCCTCATTGCCTGCTTTTTTAGCTCTGTTTCGCGAACCCCTTCCCCTCTCCAGCCCTTTCCCCCCCGACCTACGCTGATCCTGCCTGCTACTCGCCTCTCCATTTATCTTCGGGATGCTTCCGTGTCGACCCAGACCGGTCGACTTCTGGTAAGTTTAATAGCTCCCAGTAGAAGCTCCCGGTCCTTTCCTCGTTAACACTTTTCAAGCAGTCGCACGAGATCTCGCCATCCGCGTCGTCTTTTGTGAGCCCTATGTCGACGAAATTGCTGCCAACTTTTTTCTCTGTCTTCTCTCGATTCGACCGTTGCGAAGAGAAGTTTAGAGTACGCAACAAGGGTGCAGGAGAGACACACAATCCTCTCTTTCTGTGCAATCATGCACGAGTACAGCAAAGTTAGAAAGCTCTTGCTCCTGCAATGACAGGGATGCAGTATGTTACCATATAGGTTTCACCTGTTATCACTGTTAGTGCTGTTGATTTCATTTGCGCTGACATGGAAGGAACTGTCTTCATTTTTCGCTTCATATACAGGATTGGGAATCTTTTAATTCTCACAAATCTGCACTTTGGCTTTTGGAGAAAAGGCTTGTTTTACCTCCAGGAGTTGCAGGTTTTAAAAAAAGGTTTCAGAATCTTTTGAAACCCAGTGGCAGCTTATGCTTTGCTTAAGAAGTAGTTTTCTTTTCCATCCTTATTAGCACTGCCTCCCTAGAGGCGTGCTTTGAGCAAACTCGGAAGTCGATAAGTGTGATTTCCTTTGGGTTTCCCGAGAGAGAGAGAGAGACAGAGAGAGAGAGAGAGAGAGAGAGAGAGAGTTTTCATGAACCACACCCACACACCATGAGTGCCCAAGGGCATTCATGCTCTCTTGTTCAATGGGTTTATTGGGTCTTCCCTTCTCTCTCTCTCTCTCTCTCTCTCTCTCTCTCTCTCTCTCACGTATATCGGTCTTGCTTCTTCCCTGTGTTTTTAAAATTGATCAATTTATAAGGTTGGATGTATGCTAGTCTTATTGAGGGTCTATACAACCCTTTGGTATATAGCATCATGCTATATATTCATCATGCTATATATTCATGATGTATAGCGTCATGAATATGCTAATTGAATATCATAAAGAATGCCACATACTGATTGAAATGTGCTAATATGACTTGAATATGGTGTGATCCCTTCTCAACTATATAGTTCTCTAATGGGTTGACAAGTGAGGGTACTTCACATCATATTAGGTTCGCTCAATTGAAAATATAGCAATTTAAGAACTTTACTAAAGTGCTATCAAACAATGAAGGAGGTGAATTTTGTTTTGTGTTGTAGACGTAATAGATCTGGGCTTTTGGCTTTTGACATTTTTAGGATCATCAAATGCAAAATTCAAAGTGAAGTGAGTTTTTAGCCTTTGAAATTGTACTATTTTTGTTGTTAAACTATTCTTAGGTTTCATATTCCTTTGATTTCAATTTTTGTTTCATGTCTTTGTTTGTAATAAATAGCTTGAGATTCTCTCTCTCTCTTCCCCCCCTCCTCCCCCTCTCTAGAGTCCTTGGCTTGTGGCTCGTTAAAACTCATTATCATCCTCATCATCGTCATCAGCATTCTCTCTCTCCCTCTCTTCCACCCTCTCTCTCTCTCTCTCTCTCTGCTTTTGTATTGATTATAACATAAGTTTTTGATTGAGCTTCCTTGGAGTAGGACCTAAATAGTCTTGATGGGAATGAGCTAGTAGGAAAGCCTTGCCCATAAAAAG
The DNA here is from genome assembly GCF_047967505.1 of Dipteris shenzhenensis. NCBI lineage: Eukaryota > Viridiplantae > Streptophyta > Polypodiopsida > Gleicheniales > Dipteridaceae > Dipteris > Dipteris shenzhenensis. The sequence continues at coordinate 36,400,376 of NC_141610.1, read as the reverse complement.
TCACATCATGTAGGTGGTCTCCCTCCAATGCTAGGCTCGCCTAGAACCAATTTTCATGTACTACATTTTTGATGTGTTGCTTGGCCTCCATAAAATGTGATATATAGATGGCTGTGGGTGATGAGGAAGCTACCATGTGATTTCCTTTGGCTAGACCAAATCGTCACCTTCGGATGTCGGTTTCTCGAGTCGAACAAAATTCTCAAGAACTTGTTTTGATCAAATGGCCGGGAGAAAGATGAAAAGGTGTAAACAGGAAAGGGGTTGAGGGAAGAGGCAAAGCGACAAGGTTATAAAAAGGGGGAAGAGGCTGATGGAAATCCAAGATGAGAGAGAGAGGCTTCGGAGGGGGAGGGGGAAGTGTAAGGGATGACAAAGAGAGGGGAAAAGGAAGATGAAGGCGAAAGGGAAGGGAAAAGGGAAGGAGAGCACAAAGGGGAGGATGGCAAGTCCAAGCTGGAAGGGGATGACTAGGGTTGTGGGAGCTTAAAATAGACGTTCAACTTGTGGATGTCAAGCTAGTCATGGATGCACCATCCATTGTACAAAACATATTCCGTGGCTGAGGTAGGAGGCATTCTCACAAGATCAGCTAGCCTTAAGGTCACCAAGCTGGCTAGAATGAGCATATATTTAGCTCAAGGGGGATGGTTTATGGGAGCTCAAGGGAGACATTCACCCTTGTGGATGTGCAAGCTAGTTCATGGGTGCACCATCCATTGTACTAAACATAATCCTAGGCTGAGGACGTTCTTGCAAAATCAACTACTAGTTGAGCTAGCACAAAAGTCAACAAGCTGACTAGATGGTTAGCTCAACCCTCTAGGATAAGGGCAAGCACTGAGCAGGCCATGTTTGAGCATTCTGAGCATGATAATGCCATATCCATGTTAGCAGGATGCCATCATGCCTAAATGGCTGGGGGTGTATGGTAGATGCAAGGTGCACTTTTGACTTCTAGGTGTTGGAGTTCTTCTAGCCTTACCAAGCATAGGATTCGATGGCTGGAAACACTCGTAGGTACCTCTGTCATTGGCTACTATTTTTGGTCATTTTTTGTTAGAAATGTTCGTATCTCTAAAGTAGTGGCCAAATGCTAGGGGCACTTTTTCCCTGTACAAGATTTTTCCATCTAACCTCAGTTAGAGGTTGAGTTAGTCACCACACATTTCGTGATCGTAGTTAGGGTCCACCCTAGGTTTTATCATTTATGAGAACTTTAGTCTTCTCTTTGATTGCTGTTGCTGCAATCTCATTTCAGCTTCCTTCAGCTTTGTGTTCTCTTTCACACTCGCTTCCATTTTCAACTTTTGGTATCAGAGCCAGTTGCCCTTGCCTCCCAGAACCTCCCCTGCTCCTGTGGAGCTGTTTGTCGCAAAAACTTACAGCCTCCATTTCTTTTTTGAGGACAGGCTGCATTTGGGAGTTGTCCAGGGCAAGAGCTGTTTCCAGCTTGGACGACTCAGTTGCAGCAGATTTTGTCAAGATTTGGAGCTGTTTTACAGCATTTTGACATGTTTCCAGCTTAATATTCACATCTGCTGCTGTGCGCCTGTTTCTGGAGCCTGCTGGAGCAGTTTTGCATTCTCTGAATTTTTTTCTGCTGGTCGGCTGTTTTCTGCACTATTTTTGAGTTGTTTTGCTGTTGGAAACAAGAGGCCTGCTATGTGACTTGGTTTCTAGCCCTATTTCAGCTCTCCGGTGCAGATTTCTACACAGCTGGCTGCATTTTTGGCACTTTTGAAGCTGTTTACCCTATCCCAGCACAGGTCGGACTTTTCTTTTGCAGATTATTTACTGCTTACAGGCAGGGCGACTCTTCCTGAAGAATTTTGGTTGCTCTTTTGAAAGTTTTGGACCTGTAGAATCAGTTTCAAGGTTGGTTGAACCTGCTTTTCACATGCAGCATGTGTTTCGAGGTCATTTGGGATTGTTTTACTGTTTACCAGCAGGTAGACTCATTTGCTGGCTGTTTTTAGGCTTTTGGATCTGTCATTTTTTCTGGTTTGAACCTGGTCATAGTAGTTTTGTCAAGGGACAGCTTGTTGTTGCACACGCGAGTGCAAAAACAGCCCATTGAGTTCAGATATTTGCTGTTTTGGTTCACAGGGATTGATGCTTTGTTGAGCCACACATTGGCTAAGCTTGGGCAGAGGTTGTGTGGGTGCAATACACTTCCCAGCAAGAGAGTCTTGTGGACATTTTTGAGGTGCATCCTCAATGCAAGTGTTCAGAGCATGTGAACTTGTGTGAGTTTTTTTGTCTCTTTGTCTTTTGCTCAAGATGGCACAGAATAATCCAAATGACATCTTTGGCATGCTTGCTCAGGAGGATAGGTTGGATAGCATCAATTGCTCTCTTTGGAGCTTTAAGGGGATGCCTTTGGCATGTTTTTGAGAGCTTCTGATGGGAGCTGATGGACTCTCTCTTTGGTAGAGGTGGAGTTGGTAGAGTTGGAGTTGGCCCGAAGTGTCATTTAGCGGGTGTTACTGTTACAAAAAGAGAGTGTGTGAGAGCAAGAGAGCTGAACGTAGTGCTTGCAATAGAAGAAGTGACTAATACAAGAAGTGGGATGGGTTTTGTCTAAGTGACAAAACCTTATCCTTCACTAACCGTAGTAAGTGAACTAACTGTGGTTAGGGGGAAAAACCTCTAAATGAGGGAAAAGTGCCCCTAACCTACTTATTACATTACATTGGTCACTGCTGAATTATAATAATAATTCTAACACCCCCCTGCAGTGCCAATGTCATGTACAAGGAAATGATCAATCACCAAAAGGATATAAGTTCAGGGCACTACGAAATGCCACGTGGAAGTGCTTTGGTGAAGATGTCTGCAACATTGTCATGTGTTGACACATAGATCATACTGGTCTCTCCTGCATGCAACTTCTCTCTGACATAGTGATAGTGAACCTCAATGTGCTTCGTGCGAGCATGAAACACAGGATTCTTTGCCACTGCTATAGCACTCTGACTATCAGTGAGAATCGGAGAAGGACCCTCCAATGAAAGATGAAGATCAGCAAATAAACAACGCAGCCAAACACATTCAACTGTCGCTGTGAAAGCTGCCCTGTACTCAGCTTCACATGAGGAGGTAGCCATTGTAGACTTTCTTGCTCAACCAAGAAATGCAAGCATGTCCTAGAAAGAAACAATTCCCACTGGTGGACTGCCTAGTATCATAGTCTCCAGCCCAATCTGAGTCACTGTAAGCATGCATCTGCAAGTCACCCCCCTTGGGAATCATCAAGCCAAAAGACTTTGTACCTTGCAAGTAACGGAAGATGCGTTTTACAGCCTGCCAATGCATAATCTTTGGGCTGTGCATATACCTGCTCACCTGAGAAGAAAACTGAATATCAGGTCGTGTATTGTAGAGATAAATGAGGCATCCAACAACCTAACTATAGAGTGTGACATCAATTGATTCACCCGCATCATGCATTGTAAGCTTCAGCCCCGGCTCCATGGGAGTGGACATAGGCTTGCAATCATGCATGTTGAATCTGTCCAAGAGCTTTTGAACATACTTGGACTGAGACATAACAATGCCACGTTTCTCTTGAATAAACTAGATCCCCAAAAAGAAATGTAATAGGCCCAAGTCTGACATATCAAATGTAGCTTTCAATTGGGCCTTGAAATCTGCAATTACTTCCTCATTTGATCCGGTGAGCAGCATGTCATCTACATAAAGAATGATGACCAGAATATCCCCCCCATCCTTCTTGATGTAGAGGGTGCTCTAAGTTGGACTATTGTGCAGCCCCTTGCTGGTCAGAAAGGCATCAATTTTGGCATACCATGCACGTGGGGCTTGTTTCAGCCCATACAAGGCTTTATTCAGCTTGCATACCTGAAGTGCATTTCCTGAAATTTCAAAGCCCGGAGGTTGTTTGACATAAACCTCTTCCAACAAGTCTCCATTAAGGAAAGCTGTTTTAATGTCCAACTGATGAACATTCCATTCAAAATTTGCAGCCATGGCTATAATTGACCTGATGGTTGTCATCGTGGATGCAGGAGCAAAAGTCTCCTCATAATCTATGCCCTTTTTCTGAGCATATCCTTTTGTAACCAGCCTTGCCTTGTACCGATCAATGGACCACCTCCGGAGTGCCGATAGAAACTGAGTACGAAGACTTTGTATAAATGGATGCTCAAGTATGTGTGGGTGTGTGGATTTGTATGTGTGAGAGCATATTTTTATACTATGGTCTACACCCACCATTGGGCGCTGATGATGTCAGTGGGGATGTCATAGTAGCTAGTCCCTGCTATGCATGATGGAGTTGATGGTTTTCAACCTTGTGAGTGACTATCGTGAAATTGAAACTGCACTATGTTGTGTTTTTAGAGGATGAGTTTGGGAATGTTCCTGGATTGGTATTGCGATAATTCTTTCTATCTTAAATGGTGCGTTGCCCTACCAGCTAGATTTAGATTTAGATGCTCGTTTGGGAGAGACTAAAATGAAATCGTTTAGACTTCACAAGCAGTTGTAGCTTGAATGAAGAGATTTGGACTACTTTTTGATTAGCATTCTCCTTTAGTGCTAGCCTTCGTCATGGCTGAGTTTGCCCTTCATCTCCGGAGTGCCGACAGAAACTCAGTACGAAGACTTTGTATAAATGGATGCTCAAGTATGTGTGGGTGTGTGGATTTGTATGTGTGAGAGCATACTTTTATACTATGGTCTACACCCACTGTTGGGCGCTAATGACGTTAGTGGGGATGTCATAGTAGCTAGTCCCTGCTATGCATGATGGAGTTTATGGTTCTCAATCTTATGAGTGACTCTCGTGAGATTGAAACTGCACTATGTTGTGTTTTTAGAGGATGAGTTTGGGAATGTTCATGGATTCATCTAGGTATATAGTTCAATTCCTTGGCCTCAAATTGTCTGCTCTCGAAAGCTATAACTCCATGCTCTTGTCTCAGAACAGCCCCCAGGCCTTTGCGACTTGCATCTGTCTCTGCAATGAAGGGCCATGAGAAATCCGAGCATACAAGTATAGGTGCATTACTCAAGGCGTCTTTGAGGTCCTCAAAACTGAGTAGTGCTTCTTGTGACCACTTGAAAGCATCCTTTTTTTAACAAGTCAGTGAGAGGGGCTGCCCTCTTGGCAAAATGTTTAATAAATTTCCTATAAAAAGAAGCAAGACCCAAACAACCTCTGAGTTGGGTGGGATTCTGTGGCTGTGGCCACTCCCTTATGCATTTGACGTTGCTGGATCCACTCGAATTCTATCACTGCTCACAATATGACCAAGATACTCAGCCTCTTCTACCATGAAAGTACACATGTTGGCTTTAGCATAAAGCTGACGTAACCTCAGAAGTTCAGCACTTGCTTGACATGACTGATGTGTTCTTGCTTATCCTTGCCGTAAATGAGGATGTCATCAAAAAATACCAGCACACATTTGTAAAGAAGGGGCTGCAAAATCTTGTGTCATGTGTGCCTGGAAAGTAGCCGGTGCATTGGTCAACCTATAAGGCATCACTTTGAACTCATATAAACCTCTAAGGCCCTGTACCGTCTTTCTAAGGTAGAACGGGAAGAAGTGGCAACACAGGTGCGAGAATTGCTAGAGAAGAAATTTCTCTCTCATAGCACTTCTCCTTTTGCATCCCTAGTACTCCTGGTAACGAAAAAAGACGGCTCATACCGCATGTGCATTGACTACAAAGTCTTGAATAAGGCCAATATCAAAATTAGGTTTCTGATCCCTAGGATAGATGACTTGTTGGATGAACTCAAGGGTGCTCAATTTTTAACTAAGATTGATTTGAGGTCAGGCTACCATCAAATCAGAATGAAACAAGGAGATGAGCACAAGACATCCTTTCGCTCAGAGATTAATTGGCTTGCTACCCAGGGGCTGGCTCCAAGACTATGGCATGAAAAGCCTCTCTCCTTGGGGCTAACTGTGAAGGCATATCAGCAAACACATCAGCAGATTCTGAGAGCAATTTCTGCATGTCGCACTCCTCAACACGGGGAATGTTGCCCTGCATAGATGGCACAATCCCTCTTGAACTCTTTGGGCAGCTGCCTTGCTGAAATGACCTGCAATTTAGGAGTTGCAATACCATGCAATGTTATAGGTCTACCTCTGTGCACAAAGCTGAGTGACAAAGCATTTAGGTCCATGCTGATTTTGCCCAATAATTTCAACCAATCACAGCCCAGGACAGCATCTATTGGGCCCATATCCAATGCCAAGAAATCACCTGCAAATTCATAATCATCAGAGAACTTGATTCGTGCATCTTGGCAAAACGATCTGCTGATCATATGCTGTCCATTTGCCACCTCTACCTCTCAGCCCATGATTTATTTCAGTAGCAATCAGTCCCGCCTTTTGTAAGGTTTTGCAATTAATAAAACTGTGAGTGCTACCGCTGTCCACCAACACGTGAACAATCCTGCCATTAATCATCCCTTTCAATCTGATAGTTTCAGCACTTTTGGCACTCATCAAAGCATGAAGGGAGATGGCATAGAGTGTTGTCTGGGCATCCTAATGAATTTCCTCCTCGTCCACAGGATCATTACCACTAGCATCCTCACGTGCATGAAAAGGCATAGCAACCTGATGCTCCACAAGAAAAGATGTAGGCCTACGACCTCACATGCCACAAGTGTGCTGAATGTCAAGTGATTGTATATCATGAACATCATGATCAGTAGCACCACTCGGATTAAAAGGAAAATCAGTTCCCTTCAGGAGCCTCGTCCGAATCAAGTATTCTTGCCATCTCATCATGAGAGGCATCCGAGGACTCTGTCGCGTCAACTAAATCCTCATCATCAGAGAGTTCAATGATCATGCTAAGCTTGGTTGAACCAGTGTTGTGTAAGATTGTTCTACACAGGGGTCCATTTCTCGCCACACTTAAAGCACAAGTTTGCTTTCTTCCTGCTGTCCATTATGGCCTTGGTATACTGCTGAATTGCTGATTTTTCATTTCCAGCATGTGCTTCCCATGTTGTAGCCCCATGTGCATTCTTTTTGTATGCTGCCCACATGGCAGCCACCTAAGCCCTATGTACCCCTCTCCCATGCTCTCCTCATGCGGGGGCTTACAGATAGGTAGGTGACTTTTCCAAATCACGTCCTCCCATTCCCTTGAAGGAGAGCAAATAATAGGAAGTTTTTTCTTCCATCCTACAGCCTCCTTTAGTGATTAGAATAGCCAGACTTTGCTGAAAGATATGATAGCCTTCTCCTTTAGTGCTTTTTGAATTGTAAGTTTGAGCATGCAGCTTTGATTCAGCTTTGCCTCCTTCGCTCCTGATGTTGATCTGGATGTCTTAGCTTTTTGTCTGAGATAGTTGCTTAATCAGTTTTCCCAGAAGTTGCCACTTGCAAGAGACGGGACTAATCTAATTGAATTTGACTTTTGATAACTTTGAGCATAGAGTGGTTACTTGATTGGTTGGGGTATAGGTCTGGCTTCTCTCTAAAATGTGTCGGTGTCATTCTGCAGGATTAATGCTGAGAACGATACGATCCACTAATTGAAGCATATCCGTATGTTACTGGAACTTGTTTTGGAAACAATCGAGGTGTAGAATTCATTGACAGAATTTACCAGAGGACTGGTTTTTCCTTCTTCAGATCATTGGCTGTAAGGTTGAATGGAGGACCCGGGCAGAATTGGGTTACGCCATTGGGCTAATTTGGATGCAAATAATCTGAAGGATCATTTGAGGGATCACCCTGCTTTGAAATTGATGGATGTTGTGGCTGAAAGGGATGCTGCCTTTGCTGAACGAGACACAGCCATAGCAGAAAAGAAGACTGCGTATGCTGAACGTGATGCAGCTCTGTTACAAAGAGATGTTGCATATGCAGATAGAAATGCTGCGTGGATGGAGCGTGATACTGCACTAGCAGCTCTTGCAATGGTGAGAGCTGATAAGGACAACACTGAAGCTGCTGCAAAGCTTATGCAGATGGTCAACATGGCTGCAAGTGTTCCTGCTATTGAGTCAAACTTACAACCTGTTCCAAAGGCTGGCAATGAGATCGTCCAGTTTGTAGAAGCCAAGAATTTGCAGAAGCAAGTGAAGCAGCAGGGAAAGAAAGCGCACAAGGACAGTCCTAAGAAACGCAAATCTCCTGTGGTAAGCAGCCTGGACATCAAAGGATCCAAGTCCTCTTCAAAGAAAAAACAAAAGCAGCAAATTCAGCAGGATACACTAGTTAAAGTGGAGAAGCACAAGCAAGATGAAGGATTAAAAAATAATACTGGAGCCTTGGTTCCATATGATGTATCATCTACACCAATCCCTTACTGCTCTTGCACTGGAACCAACCAGCAGTGTTACAGGTGGGGAAGTGGAGGATGGCAGTCAGCTTGCTGTACTAATTTTATTTCTTTGTATCCTCTCCCTATGAATCCAGCAAAACGTGGCTCTCGAGTTCCGGGCCGCAAAATGAGTGGTGGTGCATTCAAGAAGCTCTTGCAAAGGTTAGCAGGAGATGGTATAGACATTACTACTGCATTAGACTTGAAGAATCACTGGGCAAAACATGGTACCAACAGATATGTCACTATCAAGTGATGTGGTGGTCTCTGCCTAGGATTTTACATTTGCTCTCATTTGAAAAATGCTCTGGGAAGAGTAGAGTTTGCTACTGTAAGGATGCTTTTCCGACTGTATTAGTTTGTAAATCTTTGTTACCTGAAACCTCTCTTGTTGACCATACATTCAAGTATTGATGCCTGGCTTAATGAGGCAATCCAATATTATCGTATGCTGCTAACTAAAGAGGAGGTTTTTAAAAACGTTTTTGAAAGATTTACAAGTGCGGGCGTATCCTTTTTTAGATCTTTAAGGAACTTTTTTGCTAATTGTGGCATTTTCTCTGTAACTGAAGTTGCCCATGTACGATGTTAATGAGATTCAGTAGGCTAGTTATTCACAAGGGTATCTGAACGATCAAAAATATCTGGAAATCTATTTTGGCTCAGCTTCAACATCTTTTACATGTTTCTGAGAGTGTTATGTTCTTCATTGACACACTTTTGTATAGCCAGAATACTTTGGGATCCTAAATCGTTGAGAAACAGCCTCATAGTGGATATTCAAGCCAGTGCTGGATGAGATGAAACAAGCTGGACTACTAAATCTGCAGCCATCAGTTATTTTGGTTAGGTTTTTATTAAAGCTTCTCCAGTTGTGTGACTGTGCCTTAACAGACATTGAATAGGGTCAGAAAGTTGGTCTTGAAACCTTTCATAAAGCTGCTTCATGACGTCCGATTTTTTTTGTTGACCTCGTTGTAGAAAGGATAGTTAAAGAATGACATCATTCGCTGCTCTAGAATTAATCCATTGATAGCATCGTGTTCATTAAGTCTTTTGCTTGTGGGGATGGTCATGTTCGTGTAATCCATTGATAGCATCAAATTACATTCTCTTTAATGTGAACAAGTCTTTTGCTTGTGGGGATGGTGGTCGTGCGTCTGCAAAAGCTTATTTATGATGGGATTGAGTGGTTTACATAGAAGTCTTCTACTCAGTGGGACCAAAGAATCATTTGTGCTCGAAGCGTCACTCAAGTCTCAGATGGGGCAATCCATCATTTTCACCTTGTACAAATACTTTCAAAGATTCATGATTTAAGAATTCTCTGATTTGCGTTTCAGATTATTTACAACGATTGCTTATGATGTTTTCCATTGCTTTATCTTCCTAATCTTGATTGAAACTTTCACAAGGGTTGCTGATGTAGATTGTGCTCAACCCATGATAAGGTCTTGATTTGATGGAGTCTGATAATCGATTCAGATGTCTTTCCTAGGTAACAAACTGTATTAATCTTATTCATTCATTTTAGAGTCATGTTTGCAAGTGCGCCTGGAGCTCAAATTCTTGAGCGTTGATGAGTGATGGAAAGTTGAGCCCTTTGCTACCTTCTTAAATGTAATACGGAGTGAGAATGCATGCTTATGAAAGACTTTCAAAAATTTTAACGAAATGGTGGGCATTTCTTAAACCTTAAAAGCTTCATGTAGTATCAACCCCCCATTGTAGTTGATAAGATATCAATTTGACTTTGTTAAATGTCGATGTTGCGTCCAGACGTTGTGCCAACATATTGTATACTTGTGACTACCTGAGGAGCTGTCTTTGACGAGGGCAAGAAGCTTTAATATATCTAATCTTGTGGGTTTATCATAACTCCATAGTAGGTGGCCGTAATTTAATTGTACTTTGACATTTGTCGACAAACTAATAAGCCCTAGAGCAAGAGCAAAGCTACTTGCTCTAATACTAGGCCAAAATCATGTCAAGAAATTTGGAGATGATCTCTTTGGACCCATTAGTCCAACACAAAATTTTGGGAAAGCATGTGACATTGTGGCTATCAACTAACTCATAGTGTGGCATGAAGCAAGCACATTTAAATTTGCAATCATTGTCGGACAGATTCCCTAGTATTTTTAGAGGATGTAAGGTCACAAAGGTTTAGCAACCTCCTGCAATGGTCTTCAATCCACAAAAAAGGTTCCCACTATCACATGGATGACCATAAGGTGTTGCATTGAACACTAACAAAGATAATGGATGAAAATGGACCAATTGGACTTGAAACTCCATGCAATGTTGTGAGCATAGATTATCGGGAGGATCTAGAGATATTTAAAGAACAATACCATTGAAAGACTTTTGTTAAATTTATACAAATTTCCATTTGAAAGTTGGAAGCCCTATAGCAATGGTGTTTCTTTAAAACAATAGTTAGCTATGTGGAAGCAACCATGGCCAATTGCAAGAGCTTTTTAAAAGTTATGTATTATCATGTTAAATAAAGTTTTAGCCAATGAAAAGCACAATCATCTACACCCAAATTATGATGGTCATGCTGATCTTGAATTGCATCAAAACACCTTCCACCTCACTTACCATCCTTATTAGGTGAGGGTCACTTCAGCTCTTGAAGATTATCAACGATGCTTTTTGCCCAAAAGTGGGTATCTAGAGCAGGGCCCATGCCATGGAGAAGTCACCTTGATGGGCATGGTTCCTTCGTTTGCTTGAGATTTGCTGGGCGTTGATTTGCTGGTTAGATTAGTTTGGTGGGAGTCCCCATGGAAGGCGGACGTCTCTTATCGCCTCCAGTTGCTCATCGGGCCCGGACTGGCAATTGCTAGGCCAAACCGAATCACTAGCAGTCCACTAGCCTAGTGCTAAGACAGTGGAGGTGACTAGTGATCGCATCAAAGGCGATTGCCTGCAATTGAAACCATCGACTGCGAGGGGCGCCCTCGCCCAGCCCCCATAATGCCTTATCAGAGCCCAAATCTTTGATGGTACTCAGTCCTACATTCGCGGGGCAATGGGAGCGTGCGTATGGGGACTGTATCCGGTCCATAGGTTCTAGTGGGTGCATGGGGCCCTGCTCTTAGCATGAATCTATAGGTAGCAATGATACAAGGACTAAATAGCATGACCTTCCACTGAGACACATGTGAATAGCAAGTCATCACATCGCCAGTATAGCCCAAACTAGCTAGCTACAAGATCGAGACAAAGTGCACACAACCGATGCTGACAATGAAGCGACTCTTCTGAGCTTGGTTGATTTCAAGTATGGCCAATTAGCTAGCTAGAAGATCGAGATGAAACGCATCAGAGTGATCGTGACAATGAAGCGATTGTCATGAGCTTGGTTGGTTCATGGTGACATTCATCCATACCATCTAGTATAATGTATACTAACTCTTTCATTTTCATTATTAAGATGATTGTGGTCAATCCATTGTTGATTTGTTTGGTTCCACATCGTATGCTATGTTCTTATCTTCTTCAAGTTATCAAAGCATTGATTAATTAGGTTCTTGAAAGTCCATCAAGAGGAAGATGTGTCTTCGAGGGTATTGATCACATCAACCAAGTACTCTTGGTTTCTGCCTAGTATATTGCTCCTCACGAGAGTTTTGCACTTTTGTGTCGACCACCTCATGATGTAATCATGAACTACCTTCGGTTAGGATGTGATGGTATAGTAGATACTAGAGCCAAGGTACCATGGAATACCCTCATTTCACCTATACATATGAGGGTGAACCAAACATCATTAACCTAAACATTTAGAGCACATCCCCTCTAGGAAATCTTGTCATGAGAGCCTTCCTACTAGAGAATGAGCCTTGGAAAGATTTCTTCTCCTTCTAGAGGGAAGGATCCCATAGACTTGAGATGAAAAGATAGCCCAATATGTGAAATGGGGGCATTTCAAATGATTTAGGTCCATCCTTGGTATTCTCAAGATACATGAATTGATCTAAATGGGGGAGAGGACCATTATCGACAATTAGTGCTTGGAGAGCCTAGAGACAACTGCCTTCACTAGAGATTATATTGGCTCATGCAAAATGTACAAATTGATACAAGTATGGCACCACACAGACAAGGTCAAGGAGATGTATTCATTTGTATCTCCTCTCCCATAGGTGTTCTCCAATAGAAAATTTTCTCACTCCAAGTTGAAGGAGGTGACAGAGATGTTTATGCAATTCAAGAGGGTTGGAGACATCATATTACTTGTTCAAGAACCCATCTAGGACATCATTCTACACTATGGCAATTGTTGGATATAGCGATGATAGCCAATTTATTGACCCTCATCCTTCTATCTTTTTGAGGGCAAACCATGGCGATGTTCATAATGTTGTGCTCCCTTTAGCACTTACTGTAGGATGTAGGTGAGTAGAGATGGATCGATACAAGCAACCCTTGAAGGATAATACCAAGTTTTGAGTACACTGTCCAAAACGCCAAGGGATCTTCTCCTCTTTTTTCCCTACCTTCACCTACTCTCCTTACCCAACCACCCCTTGGAGGATAATGCCAATGTTAAGACCACTCTCAGAAATGCCAAGAGATCATTGATTTACCTCTTCTCCTCTTTTTCCCCTACCTCCACCTACTCTTCTTACCTTTTGCCGATCAACAAGAAATCTCACCATCCTTTGAAGTCTCTTCTTCTTAAAGTTGTTATCCACAAGCTCACTCCTTGCCTCCCGACTATCTTGTTGCGTTAGGAGACCACCATCTTTAGGTGATGCTTTGGTTTTCGCACCTTTATCGACTCTTGGAAATGTCATAACGCTTCCCTATGTGGATAAGGGCAACTCATATGCAAACTCTTTGGTAATCCAAGGTACCTTGGTCTTGTACCACTTCGACATTGGTCGAGTAGGTCCATCGTGTCTTCGTGAACTCTTGCATCAATTGGCCTTGTGAACCCTTTCTATCTTGGTAGGTGAGAGACCACTTGTTCCTATGTTGCTTGTGTTCGGCACACCAATAGTCTTTATACATGATGCTCCAACAACCATGCATATGATAAGGCCAGTTTACATTTTTTCTTTAGAACACTATAGGTTCATGCCATCAACCTAACTAGCAAAATGGTCATTAATAATGCTTCATAACTCCCATATTAAGTTAACAAAGATTTGACATAAAAGTCTTGATATTTGATGTTGATTATTGTGGAGAGACTATTGAAAAATGGATTGAAAGTGGATTATATATTAAATTGACTCTAAATTATGTAGTAAACAATGATGAAAAATGGTAAAACAATGCTAGAAAAATAAGGTTAAAATTACACCTTAAAAGCTCTTCAAAAGACATGTGAAAAGACTAAATCCCTTTCAAACAACTCCCTCACCCAAGTCCCATGTTCTTGAACACAATAACTTGGTTTTCTACCAAAATATGAAGCCAAGGAGAAAACTTTGAGTCATACAATGAAAATTAAGGCTCGTCACCCTATCACCACTAAAAAGCAACGAGATTTTTTTTTTCAAAGGATGGGACTTGAGAAGCCATGTTTTTGACAATGTGGTAAGTGCTCTTCACAAAACATGTGAAAATGTTGAATTGCCTTCAAGCACCTTTTTCACCCCTTGCTATTCAATACCTCAACTTTACCTCATGGATATTCTCCACCAAAATATGAGGTCAACATAAACCTTTGTAGTCAAACTTCAAGTTATACAATGAAGATTAAGGCTTGTTACCCTATCACTAGAGCCAAAAATTCATGCTGAAATACTTATTCAATGAGGAGAAATTACTTTTATGACTTGAAAACAAGGTGCTACTTTTTTTCTCAAGTAATGTCACTTGATAAGCCATGCTATTAATGGTGTGGCAACAATGGCATCATGTAGCTTTATTGATGTGGTAGATAACATGGCAAACAATGACATGATAGATGCTTTAATGATAATGTGTTCTTTGTGTGATAGCATGAGAAAAGATGATATATATCTATTTGTCTAGAAAATTGTAGCATTTGGACTTGGTTTGATGGCATTGATGACATCATAGTTTGGCAACATGGTTGGCACAAAAAGTTCATTTGATGTGACGAAGTGACCCCTAGGCAATAGGACATATGTCCTTTGGCATATGCTAAATGGTGCTCACATGTCATTGTTGGCGAACAAGTGGCAATAGATGGCCTTTGCCCTTGCGATGACATGCAATGCTCAATTTACCATAACAAGTGCACCATTTAACGTCTAGTTTTCAGTCAATGGCTTATTTGACCATGGGTTGACTTTACAATGGCATAAGGACTTCACCTGACACAGCTGGGGTCCATACATGTAATCGACTACAAAGAACCAATGAGTGTATGTGCACTAGTGCTTCCAAGGGTTACTTGTAGTATTCAGTGGATTTTGTCCTTGCTAGTCAACCTTCATAGCTCACATATTGTACATGATTATATTATGAGGCCGAACCATTGCAATGGACATTCATCACGAGTATATAACGACAATGCTCCAAACTTGATGATTTTTTACTCGACAAAACTTAGTAAGAATCCACTAACAATGCGCCTTGCTAGTGTATTGGGTATATGCCGACACAATCTTCCGTCTACATATGCGATAGCACTAGACATCACAAAACTTCCCAATACACGGTTTATGCTCCTTGTCGGTTGCTGCCCAGCTTCACTGTTGTGCTGTACATCTACATTATTTTCTTGGTTGCTTTGTTTGTCACCAGTACCATCGGGAACCTTACTGTCACGATCCCCCCAATGCAGCCATGATTTTACTTGGTTCCGTAGTGCACGCACAGCAAATACAACAAAAAGCTGCTCACACAAAGCCACTACTGCTGGACCAAGCCGTTTCTCCTGGTACCACAAGAAATATCAAATTAGAGAAAATACCCATGCAAAGTGAGCCAAAAGCTACTGTAGTGTGACCTTACATTCTCTCCCTGTAATCGACGCAATGAATGCATGGCTGCAGCTGATGTTTCGCCTGCCAAAAGGCCTTCCCTGACAAGAAAGTCTTTGACGCATCTAATGATTTCATCAATAAGCATGCTGTTGGGTGGAAGATTCTTTATCAGTACCTGCATGCAGCACAAAATCATCATTCACAAAAACAGAAGAAAAATATATACCTTTTTAAGACTAGAATATATCAATTGTACAAATAAAGAAGAATAAACCCATCTTCAATTTCGTAACAACATGCATGCAGTCTCGCATCTGACTAGCCTTACATAGAGTCTCTTATCCTGGGTATTGGAGAGTACCTTATCATCAACCACTTTTACCCTGAGATATTCTTGTTTAAACAAAGCATCGAGAAGGGCTTGTAAATAACCTTCAATATATGTCTGATTTACAATAAATTCATCATAGATTAGCACTTGAAGTAACAATTTACAAGGTCACATGCAAAGCCTGCAAATGTAGAGTGCGAATATAGTGCAATATTAGGTGGAGATTAATTGCAAAAGGTCAAGTTTGTACCTCATCTGTACCAGCACTGTGATCTAGCTTTATATGCCTGCTAGAGCCACCTTTTACAACCGCAGTGCGTAGCACTGATGGCTCCATAGCTACGTTCAATATACCTCGCCGAAATCCATTTAGCTGGAGAGAGGGGACATGAAATTCGTTAAGAATGTAAATATTGGAAGGACAAAGGATTTCGTACAACTTGGAGCTTGATGGAGTATATGGCTTCATATTTTTTGTGGAAGTAGCAGCATGAAGACAATACCAGTTACTTTCGGCAATGATTCATTACCCAAACTAATCTTACAACACAAATGCATCTTCTCTTATGCACGTGGCTTTAGTTTTAATGAAATTCTCACACCCAAGGCAAAAAAACAATATATAAGACAAAATTTCCAGTTTCAAGCCTCCAACATGAATTGATAAGTCATGCACATGCTCTATTTTGAAAGGGTGAATTTCACATTTAAAATCCAGGACTACAACTTGAGGCTCTACTGCTAAAACTTTTCACAGGCAAAACATTCTAACTTACAAGACAGAGGTGGATGGACATTGGAAGTCGGCACTCGGGGTCTTCTAGCCCCTCATCTAGCATAAGATAAGGATAAAATTGTTGGTGCTCTGTGCAGTGATTGAGATCAAATTGCCAGTGACAAGGTTCCGTTTTGAAAGCTTGATAACAAAAGTCATCATTTTTAATGATCCGATCTCTTAGACTTGCCAGTGATTCAGACAGCAAGGCCTTTTGACTCAAGTTTGTGCACTAGAAGCCAGTCCAGATAATGGCAGTAGACTCAGTCAACGATTTTAATGTAAGGTAGGGATGGTATAGGGTCAGACTACCTTGGTATGAGCCTTGTAGTCCTAGTTATAGTCAGTTAGGACTATTGGTACAGTTAGTTTATGTACCATCTAGGTCAGTTAGGACACTTAGTCCAGTTAGGGCAGTTAGCCCTAGGGTTTTGTTATGTTGGCTCTCCCTTGAACCTCCACACTTCAATTTTGCAGCAATCTATTACAGCATCTCGTGTTTCTCCATTGTGCTTCCATTTTTGAGCTTCCATTGCTTCCAACACCCAACACCCAACAGTACCCCCTCTTCAACCCCCCCGCCTCTCGTCCTCCTGAGCCCACTCCGCAGTCTTAGGTCCCCCTGCCCTCTCCCTCCCACTTCCTCTTAGAGCCCAGCCATGAAGGCACATGGTGGAGAGGGAGAAAAAGAAAGAAAGAAAGAAAGAAAGATATATTAACGTTGCAAGAGGCCTCAGGCCTATGAGACAAAGTGCGAATCCAAGAAGTACCTCATACAAGCCACTGGGGGCTGAAGCAAAGGGTTCACTAAGACCCTTGCTGAGAACTAAAAGTTGAAAATTGAGAGCAAAAGCTAAAACGCTAACATGCTCAGCTAGTGAACAAAATACTAGAATAGCAAAGTAACAGAAGCGTGTCAGGCGCTCAGGGCTAGCACTCCTAGTACATGCTCAGGTTCCATATATCCAGGTAACCTAGTGGCACTTTGATGAGATGTGAGAAGCTCTTGTATCTATGTTTGTCGAGCTGTCTCGCGACGTGGGGGGCGGGCGTGGTCTCCTCGATCTCTAGATCCGGTGTGCTACATCAAGGGTGATGCCTCGTCTCTGGCGGTCGCCTATGAGAAAGGATGAGATAGACCGGACCTCGATTGTGCGTACTCTGGGCTCTCTCCATGTCGCACATGGGGAGTGTGTGTCCCTCGTCTAGTCACATCGTGGTGGGCACTCCTACCACTGATCCATGATGCTCTCACCTCATCAAGCTCCTCTCCCTCGGCTACGCTAACAGCTGACTCAGATGCATTAAAGTCTGTGATCTGTCAATGGTGACCTGTGGCATCAGTCCATGCTGCTCTCTGGCCTATCGCATCAATGTGTCCCTCAGTCGGCGGCGCATCTCAAGCAGTTAGAGCCCAACATAGACCTGATCGTGAAAATGTATCAACCGTGTGAGTGGGCCAAAGCCATGTCCCTCCTGAAAGAGGCAATGATATCGTCCTCGGATCTCATAGTAGACTGGGCAAACACATAGAAAATGTTTCTCTATCTCGATCTCCCCCATTTGGCATAGTGTGCAAGTTCTCTGTTCTCTGGGTATGCCTGCAGCTCTCCTTGCCTCAATTCGTAGCTGATGTGATGAGACTCATAACTGACCAATGGCAATCTTCAGTGCATGTGAAACTCTCCTATCCTCAAGATACTGAGGTCTGATGACAAGACCGTGCTATGAGATCCTCAAGAAGTGATCATGGTAGAACTGGATCTTGGTGGAGAGCTCCTCTCTCCCCCAAGCCCTAGATGTATGGAGCTGGAGGAGGTCCAACCGTATGATATGGTTGATCTCATCTCGTGGGATAATCTCGGGTGGTGCGTCAGGCTGTACTAAAAGGGAGGAAGTCTGTCCATCTGAATGCCGTGACTACCAAACCATGTGGATATCTGTGCGTACCATGATGTATCGACACCACTCTCTGCTAGTTGCCTGGAGGACTCTAATGCTAGTCTCGGTAGTCTCCACTAGGGTAAGGACCAAACTCTGTGGAGAAACGTCACCGTTTGGAAGATGCCATCAACCTGGAGGGGGATCACGGCAAACTCTGTGTGTATAATCTAATGGGGGACTGAGGGTTTACTCTGAATCATCCTGGATCTCATGGTCACCTGTAATCTCTCGAATCTCTTCCACTTCGTCGCTGAAATCTCACTCCCCCAGAAAGGTGCTACCTACATGGCAGTTGGTCTCACCAGTGTGTCAAAGAGCCAACCCTTCGTCGAGGGGTCCTAGAAGTCTGTCTGGAAGTTGGAGCACCCTGTCCTCGTGTGAGTCAAGCTATACCCGCATGGATCATCATGAAACCTGGTCCAGTGAACACTATCCCAAAATATGTGTAGGACTGCACAATCTCCACAGGCTCGCCCCGGTATGTGAAACTATGGTGACATGATATTGCTACTCCCGAGGTGTTGAAGATCATAACCTTGGTCTTCCCAAGGTTAACTGTAAAGTCTCTCTCGGGAGAACGATAATGATACTCAAAGAGAGACATAATAAAATGGAAAGAAATAGCAAGAGCAATGAACAAAATGAAAGTACTCACATGCTAACCAAAGAGCTTGTAGGCTTGATACTTGATTGATTTGACACTAGACAAGTACAGATAAGGACCAATGCTTTCTCCCTAGATGACGTGACTTCTCCACGAGGATGAGGCTCCATGGTATCAAATCGATATGAGGTGGTGAAGCGGTGGAACAGTAGCTCCCACAGGTAGAAATCCCACGGGTAGAAGTGGCAGCAAATTGTGGGCACCAACAAATCGGGGATACCTGCGAATCGGGGACAAAGTGAGGGCAGCTCAGCTTAGTAGCTCATGCGCATTTGGATAGGCAATGAGTAGCAGCAATGGCACGTCAATTGAGGCAGTAGGCAGCTGCAAATGGCACTTCAATATAGGGGAAGCTGCAAATGAGTGGTAGATGGGCAGTCCGTACGGGCAGACTGGTACAGCTGTACAGGCAATCGGGTACGGTTACAGTCCGTACGGGCAGGCTGGCAGGAGCATGAGTAGTACGGAGGGCTGGTATGGGCCTGTTGTACGGCGCACCAGTCTGTACGTCTTGTACGGCCTGTTAGCAAGCTAAGACAACAGCCGCGGTTGAGGCATTCCGGGCTGATGGAGAGGCTAATGGGGCGGCTGAAGGGGTAATGGATGGTGAAGCATTCCCTGCTGATCCTTCAACAGCTTCAAACAATGGCAAGGCTAAGGGAAAGGAGCTCTACCTTGCAAGAGAGGGTAGCTTCATTTGCGGGCTTCTCTCATCCTATAGGTAGAGCAAGAAGAAGGGGAAGGTAGGAAGGGAGGCTCTGATACCACATGAAGGCACATGGTGGAGAGAGAGAGAGAGAGAGAAAGAGAGAGAGAGAGAGAGAGAAAGGGTAGGCTAGGGGGAGAGATAATGATACTCAAAGAGAGACATAATGAAATGGAAATGAAATAGCAAGAGCAATGAACAAAATTAAAGTACTCACACGCAAACCAAAGAGCTTGTACTTGATACTTGATTGATTTGACACTAGATAAGTACAGCTCTTATATAAAGCACATACACATATGAACACCAATGCATATAGGATAACTCCCAATGTGGCACATGGCATCCATAGAACACACTAGACTAGAACTCACACTAGAACTCACTAGAACACACCAAATTGACTCATCTTGCCTCCATTTCCTAACAAGCCAGGTGTCGCCCCTTTGCAAGTCCTACCCGTCGTCATCTTCAAAATTCGCTACTCTCTTCTAGCTTCAAATACTCCCACATGAGTTCTTGCACTTGGGGTCCTCGAACTACACAGAGCTCCCAAAGAGTATCCTCTCACCCTAGAGATCACCCTACATAACTTGAAAGGGGGAACCATCGAGTGGTGGAAGCTCCACACATCCTTTTTGTGGCTTCAAATTCTCGGCCACGAGAGAGGCCTAGTGGACCCAAGTTCTCTTTTTTTGAACTTATGTTGAAGGTCTAGATGATGGAGATGTTGGGGAGTGGCTCGAATAGACAAGTCGGCAACTGTGGCTAGCACATGGTCGCAGTGCCACCTTGTAGATTGTTTTCCCTAGAGACGCGCGGCTGTGGTATACAGTGGCAATGATTTATTTAGAGAAGAGTGAGAGCTCAGCTAGGTTATGCATTGGCCTTTGGACCAATGTGCAATTTGGCTGTGAGTCTCGCCTCTTTTTTGATGTGGGTCCTCAAGGTGGGTTTGAAGCCATTGATGCGTCTTGCGTATCGCCACACAGATCTGGACTACTCACCCTTAAGCCTCCAACAAAGTCCACTTGCTTAGAATTGGTCATGTAGACGTTTAGTTCTCGGAAGGCCTTGTTCTTTACCCCCTCCCCCTCCATTTTCTCCACGAGTTGAGACACTAGTGAGTTGGAACGTGCATGGTTTTCATAATCGTGCGCATCACACTTTGAGCCACAAACTCCTTGCTCTACCAGTGTTAGGATTCCAGAGGAATTCTATATAGAGAAGTCGTCAATTAGGCGTCCATATTTGGGATCTTATTTGCAGGATGGTTGGTGTTGTCCTCTTGCTTTGGATCAATTCTTCTTCATACTAGTGAGTTCTATCATTCAATTGTGGGGACCAGGAGACATGATGTCCTTAGACAGGAAATTGACATCCGCCAGCAACTCCCTAGCATGAGAAAGAGCTTCCTCCAATGCAGGAGGAGAACACAACCATCCTCCAAGTAAGAATCCCAAATAGGGATGACTCCCACTAACGACTTGACCTCTGTATAAAAAACCTCTTGAATTTTGACATTGGTAGAGCAAGGAGAGTATGTGGCTCGATCATAGTTAGAACCACAAGATAGGTGTCGGATGTGGAAATAACAGCACCTCTATCTAGAACCTAATAATCGACATAGAATCTATCAACCCTTGCAGGGCACTAACTCTTTTCAAAATAGAATTTGTTCCCCTTGTTGTTCGGAGCTAGCAAATATGAGCCCTTTTTACAGTTTTGTTAAAAGGACTAAGAGACATGATGCTTGTCATATTTGTGCATGCTAACAGTTTCCAGTCTGATAGCTCCATCTTATGGAAGCCATGGTAGAGATACAATTTTGTTATTCATTGCATCTAGCCTTTCTAATTGAGATCCATGGATGGCAATAGTGTCCATTCAGGAGGAGTTTTGGTCCACTCAGAGAGTTCTTGACACATCCTGATCAGCGACATGTGGCCATTTTCCTCCTTGAGACCTAGCGACATAGACATTAGCTAATGCGAGCACACAAGAGTAAATGGGGGGGACCGTTAGAGCCGAACCAAAGGACGACCGCAGACTTCTTTTTTGGTGACTCGAGCCAGGGGCAGCAACAGACAAGACATAGTAGAGACAGAGTGCACTACTTGATAGATTCGACAGGCATCTGGTGCACCTTATGTAGTAGCGATTGTCCAAAAAGAGGTTATTTCCAACAGGTGCTTTCAGATTGTAGAAGCTCTTCAGAGCTAATGGTCCATAGGCTCTTCATGCACTGCCAGTATTAACCATCATGTCCCTCAGGACTGACTTGTCCATTGTAAGAGGTAGAAATGACCTTATATGCAACCCCTTATTATCAATGGAGAATGAATCTGATTTTCTTAAAAGTGATCTTACCTCCGAGAAAGACTCACTTCGCACTGATTCCAAATGGATGAACATGTATCATGTGATTCCTTTGGTCCATTGCAAGAAATGGGAGGCCAAGAAGCCGAAGAACTAAAGGATGGAATCAGGATTCTTAATACTGACAGGCTTGAAAGGTAGATGACAAAGTGAATTGTGTTTCTAAATGCTGTCTTGATAGAGCTAGAAAATAGATATTCTGAAGAGATACAAATAAGGACTTGCTCAGACTTTCACATATAACAAATACTGACCACAGGAAAATGGAATGTACAAAATATGAAGCAAGTCCCAAGCCAAGACTTTACCATGCCATCAAGTCCCCCTGTTTCTGCACCTTTTAGCACATTGTCAGATACCTCCGTCAATACTGCAAAAAGGATGTTTGATCCAGCTCTCTTCATCTGTAATAAATACCAATAATACATATTCCAATATCCAATGTACATCAGTATTTTTCACTTTCTCAATTATAAATTCTAGAGAACCATTTACAGTATCACATGAGAAAGAAATTGGAAGAATTTGCCAAATGCACTGCAAGAATGTGAAAGCTAAGGTCATGAACAGAACCATGTGTTCAAGGTCTCCTATATAACGGCTCGTGCCACTGTATCCTCTTTTACTCAGACCCTTGCTGAGAAAATTAAACATGCCTGCAATATTCCAAATTACAGCTGAACTTTATAAAAGAATGTGAGACTAGTCCTTGAGAGTTTTGAATTACAATGATACACGTATCCCATAAAAGTATCTGCTCACTTTATAACTTCAGTACACAAATTCTCCATTTTATATATGATAAGCACACCAAAGTTAACATGTTTTGTGCTAATCTAAAGATGATTGTGCCTGCAATGAAGAACTTCTTTTCCTTCCTTTCAAGGTCCAAAAACATGGTCTGTGAACAAAAGGGGAAGCAATTCTTTATATGCAGTAGGCTGATAAGTTGTGCCTTTACATATTCCATACCTCTCAAATGCATCGCCACTTTTTCCAAACAATTTTGCTAAATGTATCGACTAATAACTGCTTTGCATTTCCCCAATAAAGCACTTTGTTCAATGCTGGAGAGTGTTGGCTGAAGCTCAGATATAAGGGCATAGCATGACTTTCTTTAGCAAATGGGGACGGACTTGAACCAAACCTACCAGCTACAACATGAGATGCACCTTTGTCAACCCATACCTGGTGTGATCACCTCTATCTACTTAGCGACACAACCTGCACAATAGACCTGGAATATGCTAAATAACCCCAAGCTTGAGGGGTCGACCAATTTTTAAATCCTCAAGGCAGAGGCCTACATACCAGCTAGAAGTCAGAAAGCAATGCTCCACCCAACCCACAATCCCGACCCGCTCGAAGCGTTCATCCACGAGGTTACCCCAACCTATACTAGGATAACCTGCCTCTAGATGCACATCATAAGACCAAGGGATGCCCCATATGTATCTCGTCGGATGCCTATGACCTGAAGAGGGATGCCAGTCCTTGAAAAGGCCCCAATCCAACTAAGAGGGCAACGCTGTCTCTCATCAGTAAAGACCCACTCCAAGGGTAAGGTTGCATCAATCTGTTTTGTGTTTATCTGGAAGGTTTTTGAAAGGTCTCCAAGAGCCAGCAGGGCCTCTCTCCCAATTAGATCATTGCATGTAACCAGAAGTGCCTAGGGTTCTGCCATGCACATCCAAAACCAAATCATTCCACATGATAGCTGCCTATCAAACTCTTCCTACGTGGATGAATGGATCCTCCAAAGAGCATTCCTGAAGCTACCCCAAGCTTTCAAGATGGCAGACATAAGGGGGAGGAAGGCATTCTCAGGTGTGTGGAAGTAAAAAACCACCTAGTGCTGTCCATCTAATGATAACTAAAGAACAGATATAAGACCCAATGCATCGAATAAAGAAATATTTCCAAGGGTGCTGTCCTAGCATCACTAGCTGACTCAAAAAAAGTTTCATGATAAGGGTCTATCAATCTTGGTTTACGAAATTGACATTTTACGAAATTGACCTCTCTACTAATTTAGATGGAATCAAACTGTCTCTATGTCACATTGTCTCCTTGGAATCAAACTCCAATTCCAAGATCACATGTATCTCACAATCTTTCTCCTCACCTTTTTAAACCTTGGATTGCCTCAATCTATTAAGAGAAGAAAAAAGTTTACTTCCACTTGCACAAACACATTGTACACACCTTGTACAAATAATTTTCCAAACCTAAGACACACATCCATGTTTGGATCAGTAAAATCATATAATATATGCCTGGTCGATTTTCCATAACCAGATAACATGATTTATGTAGGAACATGTATAGAGAGAGATGGGTCATCTATTCAAGACACAAAGCCCCCTCTGCCCCTCACTCCCCAGACCAATGGAATCGAAGTACGCACATTGTGGGGCCATACATATTTTATTGTTGCTTTTTGGAATGGCAACGAGACCATGGTCCTCACCAGGCAACTTCATTGAGAGTTTCTGCACTCAGGGTTTACACTGAGACACACTAAAAGCTCAGAGGGAGGATTACCCATAGTACATGGGTACAAATGGTTGATCCACATCGGAGTATGAGGAATAGGGAGAGCAGCAGCTCTATTCTGCTCGCATCTTCGACTGCCTGTTACTATCATAGACAAGGATGAGCTGCCCAATATGTATGGATTTGACTCAAGAGGCCCTCCACAACCATAGACGTCTACATTGCAGCATGCTACTTTTCCCACAAACATCCTATTATGCCAAGGCTTCCACGAGGAGTAGGTATCTTCTCAAGGGGACATCTAGAGCTATGTGCTATAGGGAGATCAGCCCTACTTTGGGAATTAATGCCAAGACAAGGGATAGATGAACATCGAACATATTCTTTGTTGATACTCATGATAATATGTCCTTGACACAAAGGTAACATCTATGTACTAAAAAACGAGTGTTTCATATTTTTCGCTATCACTCGCACCTATTCTTTGAGCTTTACAATGGCTGAACCTATCCAAACCGCACCCATGGTCCCTTCATCATGTACTAGTATCTCACTGCAGCACCACATAGATAGCCAATTGAACATACAACCAAAGGCCACGTCCTTACTCCACCCACGTCACTCCACAACGCTCATTCGCCCACATGGTCAAGTCCATGGGAAAGCCATCCCAAGAGGGCCCTTTCCCAAAACTGGATGGTAAATAAGAAGTGCAAAATGGTTAGACAACACTGCCATTCCAAGACCAAGCAAGAAAAGGTTAACAACAAATAGAATTGAAAAGAATGGCGATGCTTAGTATGACACAAGAAGCCACACTTTCTTGTGCCACACCAGCGAGAAATCCAAAAAATTCTGGTTGAGACTCTCCAAAGAAGAAAACTAGGCCCTCTCTATGAAGCCATTAAAAAATTATAGAGCGACAAGGCCAAGGATCACGAAGACTTGCAAGTGAAATTCCTAACCTACACTTAGGGGATACTTGCTCTGACTTGGCCAAGCTCTTCAATGAATCTTTCTATAGAGGCTTTCCCACTTCTTGGACGATCAATAACATCGTCGCGATCCACAAAGCGGAAGCTTCCGTGGACACAAGCGACTATAGGTCCATCAAGTAGGCCACAAAACGGCCAAGGTGTATTCAATATGTAAAGATACACATCAATGAATACACTACGAAGGCAAGCGTACCAATTTGGATATGTTCCCTCAAATATGTTTCAAAGGAAACGGATTCACATTAGATCACAATGTAACTTTCAGCTCTCTGTAGAGGAGGTCAAACACAAAAAAGGAGTATATTGCTGCTGTGTAAATTTTCGGTTATATGCAAGTCAAGCACCAAGTGCACACCATGCAAGCATTGTTTGATAGGGTGACCCTCATGATTGGAGTGAAGCACGGATGCCTCCTATCTCCTACCCTCTTTGGGATATTTATTAGCTGGACCTTTTTGTGGGCACGTTGGGAGGACAAGGGTTAACCCTTCCACAAGCTCTCATCCCTATCTTGCACTATGCTGATGACATAATGTTGATCTTTTAAATGAAACAAAGGGAATGTGGATGCATCTAACAATTCTAGAAGTCTTCTATCAAAGTAGGGACATGAAGATCAACCTTGATTTTAAGGTTCTACTCCTGAATACCAATGAGGCTTAGCTTCACTGTGCTAGAGAGCTAGTGGAGTCACATCACTAGTGTTCACCATGAAAATGAAACCAGCAAACCAAGCACATTTGATTAGGCCTCACACCACTTGCAAGGCTGGAATAACAATGTTTCTAGGCACACTTCGAACAAGTGAATACAAAGTTCCTCCTTTGACTCTCTCGTCAAATCGGTAGCTTTATATGCAAAATTTTTTTGGTCAATAAACCCCATAGAGGATGAGTAGGTCACATGTCCATGATGCTCTCACACATGATTTGAGGGAAGAGGTATACTAAACATGCTGTCATACTTGCAAAGTTTACAATGAGACTTTTATACACATTGTGTGTGGTATTTGGAATTGAAACCTTGCAATCTTGCATTACTACCCATCTTTGACGTAGAGGAACAAAAGTAAAGGAGGATCTTACTGATCCTACTTACCCAAAGAGAGAAATATTTTTTTCTCTTCCTTCTTAGATGCCTTTTCTTCTTTGGGCAATCTATGGCAAAATGCCCAAAGAGTCTACGAATAAGGCATGGAACCTAGCGCTCCGCAATCTCAGTCCTCTACTTGAATAATGAACTATTTGGAAACTAAAGCATGATACGGTCATCACTAATGTTAGGGTCAGAGATAATGATCCTAACACAAGGTATCCCATCCATAGTCACTGCCTCTCCTACTGAAGTAGGCAATGAAGAAAGAGGAGGAGATTAACCGACCAACCAAAAAGTGCCTCCAATGGTGGGGAGAACCCAATGATAGACCTGAAGAAGTCCAAGAAACCAAATGAAAAGAGAAGTAACCTTCCAGTCTTCCTCCACCAAGTCAAATCCCAAGGTGAGAGAATGGATAGGTATATTTTGGGATTTGACTTGGTGGAGGAAGACTGGAAGGTGAGAGAATGGATAGGTATATTTTAAAAGCTGAAGGCTAAAGGGCTAGCTGCCGAGCTCCCTGCTGCTCTCCCCGCTCACTGCTGCTCTCCCCGCTCCCTGCTGCTCCTCCTGCTCCCCTCCTCGCTGCCCCCTCCCTTCCCTCCTGCTGCTCCTCTCCCCGCTCCCTGCTGCGCCTCTCCCCGCTCCCTGCTGCTCCTCCTGCTCCCTCCTCGCTGCCCCCTCCCTTCCCTCCTCGATGCCCCCTCCTACCTGCCCTCTCCCCCCTCCTACCTGCCCTCTCCCCCGCACTGCCCCCTTCCCCCGCGCTGCAGCCTCCCCCCCCTGCGCTGCAGCCTCCTCCCCCCCCGGCGACTGCTGCTGCTCCCCCTGCGCTGCAGCCTGCTGCTCCCCCCCCGCACCTGCTGCTGCTCCCCCCCCGCACCTGCTGCTGCTTCCCCCCCGCTGCAGCCTGCTGCTGCTTCTCCTCCCATCTCCTTCCCCTCTCCTCTACTCCTCTTCTCCCCCTCTCCTCCACTCCTCCTCTCCCCTATCCTCCCCTCCTCTCCCCTCCTCCCCGCTGTCTCTTCTCTCTCCCTTCTTCTTCACCCTCTCCTTCATCTGGATTACCCCTATTCTCTTACAGGGGTCTCCTGGGTTTCAGGAAAGCGGACGGAGTTTTTATTTTTTGTTTTTGAATCAGCCAACACACCTTGATTGACGAATGGGTTCCCATTCAGCCAATCCGTCTCCGCTCACACCGGCCGCGAGAACTGTCACTTTTTCAAAAGACGAGCTACAATAGTTGCAAAAGGATTTCGAACATGAGTGTTCCACGACTCTCTTCGCACGCATTCATGGCTCACATCCCTCCAGGTCACAAGCTAGAGATTGGATGCTGTCGGCGCTTCCTCAGGACCTCGCCCCCCACCTCAAGGATGTTCGTTTGTTGGGACGGGGTTTCTTTCAGGTGTGCCTAGATTCCCCGGACGTCACGAGAGACCTGCTACAGGCCGGGTTTCTACTTCTAGGCTACAGGAGGATCTTTTTGTTTCCTTTTCAACTGGGATTTGACCCAATTGAAGAGGACAAGCAGGGAGTTTCTGTTTTCATGAGGTTCCCTGGTCTTCCCTCAGTTTATCACCGGCTTCTTTCAGTTATTGGCGAGAGGTTTGGTGTGGTGGCAGAGATCCCCCCCTCCCTGGCGAGCCCTCTTCGGCTGCTCAAGCGGTAAGGATAGACGGGGTACCCAGGGTTAGGGTCATTGTCCAGGACCCCAATATTTCAGATGACCACATCATGCTACAGTGACCCGATGGGTCTTTCTTCCGCCAGAGATTTGAGGTTGCAAGTGGGCAGGACCAATGCACGATTTGCAGATCCTCGGGGCACTTCCCCAGAGATTGCCCAAAGAAGAAAAAGAGGCCCACAAAGCAACCAGCTCGTACTAGCTTACGACAGAGAGCTGGAGCAAGACCTACCACTCCACAGACATAGCCTCAGACACGGGCTCCCCCCTCTCCTAGGGCTACTCGAGTCCCTTCGGCACCCCGCGCCACCTCTGGCCCACAGTGGGCTACGGTCGCGGCTAGGCCCTCTACTCTAGTTCACTCGTCCACCTCTTCGGAGGCTACCCCCTTGGAGCCTCAGGAGGAGACTACTGTTCAGGAGCCTTGTTCGACTCCACACTTGGATCAGGCTGTACCTTCCTCAGTAGCACAGGTTGTTGGCACCTCATTTGCACCACTTTTTGATCAGGATCCAGTACAAGTGCCTCCCTCTTTGGACAGAGGGAAGGGGGTTTTACATTCTCTTCCTGCTTCGGTAGGAATCCTTCGTACCCCCTCCCCAGGACTGGCTCAGCGGAACTCATTTTCCGCTTTGGAGGACCTCTCTAGTCTCCCAGATGATGATTTTGTGCCCTCTACTTTTGGAGAGCTAGTTATCGGCATCCCTATTGAGAGATCCTTCTCTCTCTCACCTGTGGACTTTCCTCCCCTCGGACCTCGTGTGTATGGTAGGAGGTCTGCTCTGGTAGAGGCTTCTGTTTCCGCCACCAGGTCGGGTAAGGTATTCCAACCCACTTCCTCCCGCCGATGAGGATAGCCAGTTGGAATATACAGGGATTGGGCGGCATCCCTCATTGCCGTCGCAGACAGCTGATCAGGAATCAGCTCCATCCAGGTGTTTCAGGTAGTTCCCTAGACATTATTTTTCTTCAGGAACACAAACTGGATATCAGAGATTGCTCCAAGTCAGGTAAGTTGCTCTCAGGCCGGACTTTTTGGCTTCCTGCCTTGGGAACCAGAGGAGGTACATGCATTTCAGTTTCAGACTCTATTCTCCCTCTGGTCATTGGACACAATACCATAGCCTCCTCCAGGTTCCAGTGGGTTTTACTTCTAATTGACGGACGTAAGGTTGGTTTCCTCAACCTTTATGCTCCAAACAACAGAGGGGACCATGTTTTGTTTTGGAAAGAGTTGCTCTCGTGGGCTGACATTGCGGATTCGTGGATTATTGGAGGTGACTTCAACATGGTTGAAGCACCTTCTGATAAGAAAGGGGGCAGAGAAGGTGGTAACCACTCCCTTGAGAGAGGAGCCTGGGATGCCTTCTTGTTCAAGTTCAGTGGCAGAGATGTTTGGTCAGATGCTGCATTTCTTGTTCAGTCTTAGTCACTTTTGTTTTCATGGTCGAACCATAGGATGCAAATGCCTATCCACGCCCGGATTGACAGATTCTATGTGGGTGACTGGGCTCTTGATAGAGGGGGGACAGTTTGCATTGCACCCGGTGTTTCCACTTCAGACCATTTCCCGGTAATTTTGTCCATTTCAGAGCCTCATCTGAGAGGACGGTCTCATTGTATCAGGATCCCAAACGCCTTATACACGGATGAGACTCTCACAGAGGTAGTGTTGGAGATCTGGGTTTCTCATATGCAGGGGGGGTGGCCGGTCCTTCACATGTGGCCATAGCACTTGCCAGTATCAGCGACTTCTATCACTCCGTTGCTAGTGCTCGGCGAGGTGAGGTACTCAGGCGAGAGATTGGTATCCGCCGGCAGTTGACAGCCCTTCAGAGGGAGGAACAGAAACGACCATCAGATGCTTGGATACAGGAGCGCCTTGCTGCGGCAAGGGCTCACTTGCAGACCTTGCTTGATCAGAGAGCAGAGTATACCTTCCATGCACAGGAGTCCTTTTGGATACAGATGGGAGGGAGAGTCAATAAATACTTTTTCTCTACACTTGGCCCCAGACATAGTAGAGAGAGTGTCAGGCAGCTTATTGACTCTGATGGCGTTTTGCAGTCCCATCCGGAAACCATCATGCATTTAGCGACAGATTTTTATACCTCCCTCCTTTCCGCAGATCCGAACTCACAGGCCAGAGAGGTGGCTAGAGATGAAGTTTGGCAGAGTTTACCTGTGTTGGTCACCCCAGAGATGTTATGCTCACTTGATGCACGCTTTACCAACACAGAATTCAAGGCTGCTCTCTCTGCCCTTCATAAGGGCAAATGCCCTGGTTCCGATGGTCTTACTCCTTTTTTTATAGCCCTTTGGGATATGATAGGTGATCATATTACTTCAACCCTGTGGGGCATTTGGGACTCGGGTGAGATGCCTGACTCATTGACCGA
Organism: Dipteris shenzhenensis; assembly: GCF_047967505.1. Lineage (NCBI taxonomy): Eukaryota > Viridiplantae > Streptophyta > Polypodiopsida > Gleicheniales > Dipteridaceae > Dipteris > Dipteris shenzhenensis. Next base: position 36,369,654 of record NC_141610.1, on the reverse strand, counting down.
GGGACTCATTCACCTTATCCCTAAAGGTGGCAATAGGAATTTTGTATCCCATTGGAGACCCATCACTCTTTTGGGCACTCTTTACAAAATCCTTGCCAAGGCGATCAGCATCCGACTTCAGCCCCTTCTTCCAGACCTCATCCATGATACTCAGACACGCTTTGTGCATGGCACGAGCATTTTTGATAATATCTTTTCCTTTTGGGAAGCCACAGAGTGGGCTATGCAGAGTGGGCAGAGGCTAGCAGTTTTACTCTTGGACTTTGAGAAAGCCTATGACAGAGTAGATTGGGGTTTTCTTGAGGGCACTCTTCTACAGTTTGGATTTTCAGATGCTTGGATCAGAGGGGTGGCCTCCCTTTACAGATCAGCCCACAGCCAGGTTTTGATTGGAGGGGTAAGGGGTGACAGGTTTCAGATTTCCAGATCAGTTCGTCAGGGATGCCCTTTAGCCCTTCCTCTTTCTTTTTGTGGCAGAAGCTATGAGTATCTTCCTTAGATCTCAGGCTGAGCTTTTTGGGCTGAGACTGCCCTTGAGACAGGAGCAGGAGCTTTTGGACTGTGAGTTGGCTGATGACACTGCTGTTTTTATTCAGGCCTCCTTGCAGTCACTTGATTCTTTTTGGACAGCCTTGGATATTTTTTGCTCAGCTGCAGGGGCACACATTAACTAGCATAAATCCTTTGGCTTTTGGATCAGCGATGAGGACACTCCAGGCTGGGGAGTTGACATTGGTTTTTCCTGGATTCAGAGAGGTGTTCCTATCAGGTATTTGGGATGTCAGGTAGGATTGGACATCTCTCTAGCATAGCAGTTTGCCCCAGTACTAGAAAGTATAAGGAAAAAGCTCCTATTCTGGAGCTCTGCCAAACTCGACCTTGCATCTAGAGTTGTGGTAGTGAACCAGGTTCTCTTGGCCACCTCCTGGTTGTGTGTTCTTGCTGGTGCCGGTCTAGGGATTGCATCACTCAGCTCATCAGACTAGTCAGGAATTTTTTATGGAGTGGACTTGATGGCACAGCAGATGTTGCAGCAAGGGTAGCGTGGGAGACTATTATTCTCCCTACATGTGAAGGGGACCTTAATGTCATTGACCCGGACTTGCAGTGCACGGCATTGCTTTGTAAGGTGGTGGTGAGGGAACTCATGCCTAGGCAGGAACCTTGGAAGGATTTCTTTTTTGGACGCATTCAGGCTTGCACACCAACCTTGGGAGATGATTGGGTGGACAGCCCTCGCTAGATTTTCACATCAGCCCCTCTCAGATCTCCTGCCTCTCCTCTCATGACTGCCATCCTGAAAGCCTGGGGGAGCTTCAGGAACACTCTTCGAAGGATTCCACCTTCTACTGTCGAAGAGATTGATAGGCAGCCGATCATTTGGAATGATAGTATTCTTGACGAGCATGCCAGACCACTGGGCACTTCCCATTACATGCAGTGGTCTAAATGGGAGAGAGGCCCCGCCTACACAGTAGGCACTTGGAAATCTTTTGTCAGGCTACCTGAGAATCAGAGACTGCAGTCCGTGAGTCACCTCAGAGGGGTAGCACGCAAGATTCAGCAGATAGATGCAGCCATCCCGGTGGAATGGACAGTTGAGCTGCCTATTACTTCCACCACTTGGATGGGGGCTTTTTCGAGGACATCAGTTCCTTTACAGGTGATCGCTCTCCGAGGTGCACTCTCGGTCCGCCGGCAGGTGATAGAGCCCTGCTCTCTGCAGGATGTACCACTTACTCCCTTCAGAGCTTCTCATGTTTCAGTGGACACCTCTTGGGAGATTTCGGCTAGCATTTCCTCTTGGCAAATTTGGAGAGCCAGATGTACTGAGGCCTTGGATGGCACCCAGATACACCCATTACAGGTGTTCACGCGTATTTGGACTGACACGGTTCACACTTTGATAGCCATATGGGCTAGCATACAGGGCCCTTCATGGGCAGCCTCTTCTAGAAGGACTATATTTCTTGGAGTTTGGAGGGATTCTCCCTTTTTCTCGGAGATTTCTATCGGATTGAGATGGCACTATCAGCCTCAATCCTTTCTTTTTGGCTCTTGAGCTTTTTGTGCATTGCATGATGTATCCCGTATGGAGCTTGCTCTAACGGTTTTTCTTTAATACTTAATAGAAGTCTCTTTTTGCAAAAAAAAAAAAAAGGGCTAGCCGCCACAACTGAACCTTTTTCTTTGTTTCTTAAACTGTTGCTTTGTTGTTTTGCTTATTATCTTCATTTTTCAAACCCTCAATTGTCAGATTGGACACCTTTTGTCTTGTGAAGGGCAAAGACAGTCACTAAAATCACGACAACTTGAAAGGAATCTCTTCCCTAAATTTTGATAAGCCTGTAAGAAAGTTAGGAAGCAAGGATGAAAGACTTTCCTCTCTCCATCTTTGCAGTAGTTTGTTCCCCTCGTTGTAAGACGTTTTAGCTCAAGGACTTCCACTCTGGTTATGTCTCTGTCTCAAAGGATGGACACCCCTCTGAAGTGTGCAAAGTAATGCATACACTCTTTTAGCTATCATAGGAACTTCACAGAGTTTATTCCTTTCCACTATTGCTAGCAAGCTAGCCATATAGTATTTCACCTTCGGAGGCTAGTTCTCCACTCGCTCCAAAGTCATCACAAGGTTTATCTTTCACTTCACTAGAATTTTCAGCACTTGGGTACACAAACAAGTGGTTTTACCACATGTTCTGGAAGCAGTTCCAACCTTATGCCACCGAATACTCTTAATCTTGAAGGGAGGTAATAACGATGATGAAAACACAAATTTCAGCGATTTTCTTAATGATGAGAATGTTACATGATTCTTTCATCAATGATGAATAATTGGTACAGATTCAAGCATCTCTTGAGCTTCTAGCTTGATTGCTCTCTAATCCAACTATCTAGTAGCCATAAAACCAAAAGAAAACACGAGTATATATAGACCATCCCAAGGCCTATGCAGGGTCATAGCAACCTATTAAGGGTGGTAGAGCAGCTAGACCTACAAACAAGCATATGCTTGATAAATATGCAAGAGGAGTTACGAAGAGCTCAAATGCTGTAGTATACATGTAAATGGCCAACAATCCATGGTCTCCAAATAAACCCCTACGATTTGCAACAATACTCAACAAGGACACCATCGACACAATAAATGTAGGTCTACTATAGTTGAGGCACATTCTGATATATCAATGGTAATAAGATGCATCCCCTAAGTGGGGACACCTTAGGTTAGGAGGATAGGAACAAATCAGTGGTCATTGGTTAGTAGGGTTAAAATGACCCTAAGGCTTAATAATGCCTAGTTAGAAAAGATAGGACAATTAGGACTAGTCCTAAGTCCTGGGTGCACAAGTGCCCTAAGTGGACTGGTGCATGATTAGAAGGCTGACACTAGGCTTATGGTAAATTTACCATATTTAGGAGTCTTCAAGTCGTGGGAGCTTTTGGATTAAGTTGTTGAGGCCGGTAGAGATGAAACCGGCCTTCGATAAACAAAAGGGCAGTGATCTTCTTCTACTCAGTCATAAACTTCATAAATAGCCACAATGCAAGCTTCAGTCACTTAAATCACTTAGCACAACTTAGAAACAAGCTTCAACAACAACAAAGGTGAGGCTAGAATGCCCCTGCTCAATGAAAATAATACACAGTGCACCCACTGGCCCCAAATGCCTTGGCGCCCCTTACGGTATTTATTTAATGCTTCTGAATGGAAATGCTTTACAACAAGGGTTCAACCTTGCACTGTTCTTCTCTGCAAATCCTCTACTTGTCTTCAAGGCATCTAATCCCAGTGCACCACTAGAATTCCCACTGGCAAGGCATACTCAGGCATTCACTTCTCATCTGACACAACTTAGAGGCATTCAGGCATCCAAACCACTGGCAAACTGAGCTCAAGGCAGCCTCGAGGCTATCAAAAAGACTGCACACAACACGCATGCACTGCAAAAAGCTGCAAAGCAAGAAAGAACAAGGAAAAACCGAACTTGGAACGAACTCCTGCTGACTGTGGCAGAGGGGCGAGCTCCTTCCTTGCACCTATCCTCTATCCAAGCTCCTCGCAGGGTGTAGGTGTCTTCCAGCAATCAGGAGAAGAGAGAAATGAAGGTAGAGAGCGGAGGGTGAACAAGAAAGAGCTGTAGAGGAAAGATGGGTCACAGATTTGCCCTGAAATGATTACCTCGGGATCTATGCCTGAGTTCTCCTAAGAGAAGGTGCCAAAAGCAACAGGGAAAGTTCCTCCTGCAGCCTGCACTGGTCCAAAACAGCTCCAGAAGCCACCATGCAGCCAAAAACATGTGCACAAAGGTCCAGCACAACAAAAGACAACTCCGGGCACTTGCTGGAGGTAGCTGAACACGTCCATACGGATTCCGTACAGTCCGTACGAAAATTTTTTGAAAGTTCAAAAATGAGTTCTGGCACTTCCTAGAAGTGTGTACTAACCTTGGAACAGTCAAAACAGTGTTAAAACGGCTGAAAACAGGCTTGAAACAACTCAAAACTGCACAAGAACAATTGAAAACGTCCAACACCTCTGGGAGAGTGAGGGGAGAGAGATGGAAGGTGGGGGAAGGGCGTGCATACACATGCTTGACAAATGGCACCTCCTCCTTGCCATTTGCCCCTTCATTAAAGTCCTAACCCCCATACCAAGGACAATGTTGGTTGTCCTTGGGCCCAACTTTTAGACCCCTCTTTTAAAGCCTTTGCCTTGCCCCTAGGAGCTAGTGGTGCACCTAGACTTTGCCCTTAGGAACTTCTAGGAAGTGTGCACTTCCTCTAGCCAGTCCCTCACGGCCAAACCATTACAACACTTAACCATGGTTCACCCCGACTTAAGCGTAGGTTGAGTTACGAAGATACTTTACATCACTTTTCACGTCCTCTTTTCACGTCCTCGTGACAAGAGATTTGACGACGATTGGTTCAATGACACGCATGACATCTAGTACAATAGATGTTGCCGAACCCGATGTGAAGTGACGTGATGACTACAATAGGTTGGTGTTGATGAAGGGATGCAACAACGAATCATCAAGTTATCATACTTTCTTTGGATCAACATTCATAGACGCATCCCAGTTGTCTCGTGGCTTTAGCAGATAGGCAGGCCTTCCTTACGCATGAAATGCTAGCGTGCAGAGGAATTCTCAAAACATATTGTCCAGATAGGATTATTTAGAGAGAACTTCTTTGATGGTCCGTACGAGATGATGCCTTCGTCATTCTGCAAAGTCACAGACGTGCCCTGCAGATCACTACGACATGGAGCCTCAAGACTTGTCCTTGCCTCCTTTTCTGGCACTACCCTCTTCATAGGACGGCTCGTCTTGGGAGGTAGTATCCAATATTACTTTATGGTAAATATGTTGCTCGAGATGCAATCATGTCATCAGTGGACAAGCATCCACAACCCCTAATATACTAGCTTCCATTTGGGTAGATATCAACTTTACTATTCCGTGCCAATGGGAGGGAGCATGAACACCTACTCGTGATAGACTAGTTGCATTCATGAGGACTTGAGACCTCTTTCATTTAAAAAAATCAAATTACAAAGAAAGGAACCTTCTATTAATGCTTGGAAAAATCAACTATACAAGTCAGCTATCCCTACGGTGCTGACCATGGGAAAAAGGCTAAAAGAAGACCATCTTGTTTCTAGAGAACTCAGTTCACTGCCAAGGGAATCTCTGGAATAGGGGCTAACAGCCAAGAAGAAGGACTATACAAGTGAATCCCTCACGATGTAAAAATATATAAAAATGCATGTAGGCCAAGCCTTGCAGAAACGCTCCCGCATCTCGACAGTCAATTTTAGAATCCGATGTCCCGCGCTGCCAAGTAATGCATAAGGTGTAGATGATATCCTGCTAGATGGTGACCCGTGGATGAAAACAATGCTCGCCCCTCACTAGGCTGCAGTGTGCTTTCCAGATGTTCCACACCGTAATGCTGTTTTACAGGTTCTGCCCCATGATCAATTCAATCTTATGCTGAACATTCTGCTCTGGAGGTAACCCATAAGGTAGTTCATCCCTAAAACAGTCAGAGAACTCCTCTGCTATAAGATTAGCCAGCTTGGCCATCTCACCACTTTGCGCAACATCAGTGCTAGCCGAAGAATCATCAACCGGCTCTACCGATGCTGTACACAGAAATAAAAACTCTTCTTGAGCTTTTCGGATTTCCATCACGGAAACCCCTGAGGTACATCTTTCTCACCTCGTAATACATAAAGCACATCATTCATCTTGAATTGAAATACGTGCTTTTTTCAATCAATGGCTGGATTCTTCCTAGAATGCCACGCCATACCCAAGGCTATATCTGCATGAGCAAGCTTAATCATTTCAAAATCAAGCTTCTCAGCATAGTCCTGAATACGAAGCTCCAACTGGGTAACCCTTTGGTCCCATACTTCAGTTGAACTTCCATCTGCCATCTTAACTGTATACGCATAGTCAGATGGGCTAGTCTTTAACTTCAGCCTCTTCACGAGCTTGGAGTTAATCACATTGTGCGTTGACGCCGAGTCAAACAACACAATGACATCATGATTCACCACTTGCCCTTTCATCTTAATTAACTCCGTATCATTAAAGGCTGTATATCCCGTTGCTGCGGGTCTAGATAGGATGTTACCAGGTGCACTCGTTACTAGCTTAGCAACAGACACACATAACAAACAAGGTACTGACCTCTGAGAAGATCCCGCTAGCTGAGTCTGCATCTGTTCCGCTCTGGGACTTCCCTCCATTTCCACGTCGCATTCTGAGACTACCATCTCAACCATCCGACGATCCTTATTTCGTGGACAATCCTTCCATTGATGAGGCTGAAGGCAACCAAAACACAAGCCTTCTCTCCTCGCTTTTTCTCTTTGCTCTGGGTTTAAGGGAGACTTTGACCAAGCCCGGGCTGCCATTGGTCTCACTTTCCTCTTCACTCCAATGGTGATACTTGATTTAGGAGTTTCAGCTGGTTTTGCCTGCTTGGCTTGACCACTCGGCTGAGAACCACTCCCTTTACTAATCCCCTTCTTCTTAAACCCAGATTTCTTCTGGTACCCATACTGGGTTCCGACCTGCGCAAACCCACTTGGCCTGCTGCCCTTGGCATCTTCATAGTTCAGGGCTATGGCTATTGCATCATCCAACATGTTCGCATACTTAGCCCGAACTTCCATTTTAATCCGATCATTCAATCCAAATATGAAATCTTTCACTTGGATTGATTGAGGTAGGGATTCATCAACCTTCATTACGCTCTCTCGAAACTTATCAGTGTATTCTCCCACTGACAAATTTCTCTGACGAAGGTTTCTATACTGATCCCAAGCTCGGGATGCTTCGTCACGAGATAAGAAGTGTTTCCTAAATTCCCTTTTAAACCCCTCCCAGGTAGTGGATGCAATACCATCTTTCTCTTGTTTAATCCACCACCGGTCCGCTGCCTCACTAAACATGTGGGTGGCCTTGCGGATTTTCTTGATATCATTTCTGATTTCACAAATGGCGAACACCTCGTCCCATTTGTGTAACCAGGCCTCAATGACATCAGAACTACGGTCATTCATCCGACCAGAATACTTTTCCGGCCTATAGTTGGCAATATTAGGTACTTTAGCCTTTCTAGGCTCGACTGTATGGACACTAGACTCCGGTTCCATTGGAGCCTTTCCTTTCTCATCTCGAGAAGGTCTGGCAGACATATTATGTATCACTCTTCTAAGTTCAGACTGCCCTGCATTTGCCTGTAACTGTTGCGCTAATAACTGCTGCAAGGCATCCTCAAGTAATGCAATCCTGCCAGATAAGGTGTGAGCTACTAGGCGCGACACCTGCTGGGTCGGCCGATCTCGTGACTCTACAGGGTCCATCCTGGAAGCTCCTTCTTCTGCTTCCATTCAGGTCAATGGGTGTTTTGGGGTTTTAAAAAAAAAACACCGCTAGAACACTATATCTACAAACTGACAAAATTCAGTGTACTAGCACTCTCACACAATTTCCTATTCTAGGGAATACCTGCAATCCCACATGCACACTGACTAGGCATTTGACACAGGCATAACACAAATACCGCTTTTCCCTATACTAGGGAAATTCCTGCAAATAAATTGACTTTACCACAAAGGCATCTGCACAAGCATAGTCTCCCAGATTGCCCACATGAATTTTAAGAAGTCAAAAAAACTCCCAAGTCTGCTATGTACCCTGTTATGGCATCGAACCTTCATGCAGACTAAACATTCACCAGACTCTCTTCATGCAAGCGGAGCATCAACAAAGACTAAGGTCGGGAGAAAAAAAAAACATAGAATTGACGAATGTCAAAGAAAGCTCCTTGGTTGATTCGCCTCTTCATACATCTTGCACTATCTGCTAATTCGTCACGGTCCCCTGTGACTACAATCTTCCTGCTACTTGACTGTATCATGCTGTCCCGATCGTCAGCCTATCGCCTCCTCTCTATTTTCACAGGCTCCCAACCCCGTGCGTCGCCCATCGCCACGTATCGCATCGCATCGAAGGCCTCCCTGTGACTTCAGATTTACCTAGTGAAACGATCTTATTCTAATTCTTTCTCTGTATTTCGTCAAGTCAGCCCGTCGCGTGGAGGTCACGAGCCCCTTGACTCTTTTCCTCTGTTTGGCGTCACGCGTAGCAGAGTCGTCCCTTGTTCATCACAGGTGAATTATGCACAAAGGCAATTTAATGCACGTTTCGTCAATCATGTATCGTCGTCGATCGCCACGCCTTCTCTAATTTCCCAGGTTTTTTTTTTAAAGACATAGTTCCACGCAACGGAATCAGCCTCAGCCTACGTCGTTCAACCCCCTACGCTCCTCAACTAACTTTTTCGTCAACCTGCCTTACGGGAACCCTCCGCTCCATCGACAGCTTATAAGCCTGGAGCTTGGCTGTTTTGTCGTCACGTATCCCGTGCTCCCTTCATACGTAATCCCCTCATCCACCTGAGCTCTAATACCAAATGACACATACATTTCCTACTTACAACAGCAGATCACGGGAGTAGCACCACAGAATATCCTCCCAGCCAAATCCTGTTGAAGCGTGAGAGCTCTCTCGGAGAAGTCGAAATCAGCAAAATCACGTAACAATTCATTCTCCTTCTCTCACTAACTCCAACAAGCCCCATCTCCCTAGATGGATCTAGATGCCACATGTCATCATCATAGGGCCTTTCCTAATGCATCTTTTCATCCCTCTCTTGGGATACTTTAATTTCCTTTGCCCCTAGGCACATTGCTTGCATTAGGCCCTTGGCCTTAGATCCACCTAGTCTGGTGCTATCAGCCCTCACCTAGGACCTTGACATTAATTCCCTCTCGATCATTTACATGAAGCGCAAACACATATATTACAAACATAGATCCTTTAAGGGAAATATCGATTGATTCTTCCGAGGTCATGCTACCTCGGCTAGAGCGTAACACACATTGCAGACATTTGCCATTTATTGCAGACAGATAGACAACAAATTGTTATTTTGGGCATATATTTTGCAGACTTTGGTTGTGCATCTTACATCCCAGCAAGGGATTTTACTTGTCAAGTTTGCTGCATTTTTTGAGTTCTCTGGCAGATATGGCTCCGAACAATCCCAATGAGGTTTTTTGGATGGCACCAACTACTCCTTATGGAGTTTTATGGTTCGCAACATCTTAGTTGGCAAACATCTATGGGATTATGTCAGCGGAGATGAGACAAGGCCAAAAATTATTGTTGCACCTCAAACTCCTCCTCAACAAGGTGGAGGAAGGGGTAGAGGTCAAGGTGCAGGACAAGTGATTGGAGCAGTAGCTGCTGCCTTGGTGGCTACCACACAGGAACAGAAAAGGTGGGATAGTCATTTCTCTTTCTGTCAAAAGGTTTATCTTTCCTCACATTCGGTCATGCAAGACCTCAAAAAGGCAGCTTGGGATATTTTAGAGAGCATGTTTGCAGCCAGAATTGATGCCCTAGTCTCATTCCTGAAGAGAAAGCTATCTCACACACATATAAATGAGGGCGATTCCATGAATGCTCACCTCACCAAGCTTCAGGATTTGAGGGAACAATTACTGAATATAGATGAGATCATTCTTGATTTAGAGATGATTACCACCACTCTGAATTCTCTTTCGGAGTCATATCTCCGTTTTCATACCTCGCTGAATTTGTCATGAGGGGGGGTAGCAATCCTCTTTCAGGCTTGCTGCAAGATGACACTCCACCTTGCAAGTGAGATACCTAAACCGGTAAAACATCCTATGTGGATCCTCTTTTGCATCAAGGCATTTGGAATGCTGACACTGTCGGAGTTGCACCGCACTCAGCTCAAAATATGAGAGCCATCAGAAAGCAATATGAGGTCAAAACCTTTGATGCAATGCACACTGAGCCACTTTTGTCTAATGCCTAATCATCAACATACAATCTGTCAATCCGCACATAAATGGGCATATGCACTCCTGTTCCACCATGAGAACATAAGAAAATGAGGTAGAGTTTGAAAGGCATCATCTGTCCACATATCTCTGCAACTGAACTAGAAAAGGAAGGCTCTTTGCAATGAGTGAATGCCATCTTATCTTCCTCTGTTTTTATTTGAAGGCAACTCCACCATGTCAATGAGTTTGCAATGGGAGCCCAAGCGAGAAGTTTTAAAGACACGTTCCTCTCGTTGTTGGGGCATAAAGGTTGAGGACACCAACATTGCATCCTCTAATCAAAAAAATGATCCACTATGCTCTAGAGAGTATAATGATACTGTGTCCAACCACAAGGGGAAGAAAGGAATCTTAAATAGAAATGCATGTTCCCCCCTAGTGGCCAAAGTAGGAGACCAAAAAGTATGACCTAAAAGAAGTTTACCTGACTTTCAGCAATCACTAATATTCAATTTGTGTTCCTGAATAAAAAGAATGTCCATTGGTCTCCCAATGACCCTTGGATGGAGCTGATTACGAATCAACTACAGCCGTGATGAGGTGCACCACCAAGGCCATGTATGTTTCAGCTAAACAATCGTCATCGATGGGAGGAAGTAGGGTGGAACACCTTATCGACCTTGTGGTGGAAATGACTCCCTCCTGGGTAGAGGGTCTCTTTGAAGAATGGAGAGGAGGAAAATCCATAGGGAAAGAGCCCCCACACCTATGGAAGAGGACATCCTGTCGATAGGAATACCAAGAACCACGTCTCCAAGGGTAGTGGGTATAAACTCCCTCTCTCTAAGATTAGCCATGGGATAGAAAGAGTTCCTTTGAGCCAAAGGTGCCGGAGTGCCTAAAATGCAAAGATGAAGAAGAAACAGGAGACACACCCTTCACGGTCAATGAAGGGAGACTGAATAGCTGCAAAGGAAGGGGCTACTCGGACCAAGGACCAAGGCTAGGGAGGGGAGAGGATTTGGAGGAGCTGCATCAATGGCTTCGACCGGGGGCATCAACTAGCCGTGGCATGATCAAGCTTACGGGCATCGGTAGCCGCAACAAAAACTAAGATATCAATAGCCCTGACAGGTGCAAAGTCCGAGGCAAGAGAAGTGCCCTCCTGATCTGCACATGCAGGAGAAGCAAAAAGTCTAACTGCGACCCATCGAGGGATGGCTACTGCAAGGCAAGCACCTGATGCAGCAGTAGTGGTTGCGTAGCTGGTGTCGGACGTGTAGGAGGTTCCATAGGAGCTCTTTGTACATTGGGCAATCCCTAGCAAAATGTCAAAAGGTTCTACAAATTTGACACTGATCGTGTTTGCCTACTATCTCTACTCTCTGCCGAAATAACAAACCATTTAGCCATTGAAGCATAATAAAAAACAATAATGAGACGCCACAAGATCTGATTGCCTCAGTTGCGGAAAAAAGCATATCGAGGGGGGGAGGGATGATCTCTGCACCCAGCCCAAATGATGCTCCAATCATGGCAAGAACATTTAAAAACATGCCAAATCTTTTTACGGAAAAAAAACATTTTAGAACATGTGAAACTTTCCAAGGCCATTTTGAGTTACTATGAGCTATTCTTTGAAAATGGGACAGCTTCTCCAAGGAGCATGTTAACTTCCCACAAGAACAACATTACTTTAAAAAAACCTGACAAGCCATCTGTCATTGCCAATTTCTGTTAAACTTGAACTAATCTAGGTCCATGCAATGATAATAGTAAAAAGCAACCCTTTTTTTTATTGCATTAGAACTACAAGACCTATACTTTAATAGTATATATACATTTAACTTTAGTGAAAAAAAGAGGCCTTGGGACAAGGGAAACCTAGGGTCAGTCCCTGCATGTCGATTGAACCATTTGAAGGGTCAAAGAACACATCGAGGGATGATGTTGCTGAATCATCAAAAAGTGAAGCAAATGCTGGTGGCAAAAGCTTACTCCCTTTAGCAATATAAATTGCTCTCATTGCATACCTACACAACCGAAATTCAACAAAGAAGTCACACAACCTAAGGTTAGGATAGAAAACAAGCATGTGAAGAAGTTGTAGTTCCATCTGAAATGAATCTACATACTGCATTCCAAACACGTGAGCATTCTAACCAATGCAATCCAAGAAGAAAATGAATAATATATAACGGGCCACATACCAAGAATAGTGTTGTGCACATTTGACGGCCAATTGACGGAAAGTTAGTAGTGCATGAGATAAGAGAACACCATTCAGCTCCACGGTAGTCCCACGTATTGCAGGTACCTGTTTTGTTAATTTATAAAATAAAAATTTGAAATAAGCTGCATACCTTACAGACAAACATCAGCGAAAGAGGGTACTTGTAAGAAATAAAAGAGAGAATAAGAGTGAGTTGTCAAAAGGTCAGCAAGTCCTCCCGTAGTTTGCAGAGTGATACCAATCTTACTTAACAAGATGCTCAGTTGCAGTGTCTGAAAACATTTAGTATCACTAAGAGCCCTCTCTCGCAACACTATCGCTTAATAATTTCATTTAACCCTTTTGTCATTTACTTATTTCTTGTCCCTATCCAAAGATTTACAAAGTGAGACGGGATTTCCGCACCAAAACCAAGACAGAAGGCAGACTAGGAATTGCAAATGCTCAAAGGGCTGCCAAGAGGTTTTTGGGCACGTGCATTGTTAGGTAAATAAAGATCTTTTATTCTAATTTAGAATTTACAATCTACTAGACAAGTACTCGAAAATAAAAAATGAGAAAGTGAAAGTGGTGACCAATATAGGCCCCAAAGTCAACCACAAGTGTCGACCAATGAAGTCAATATGAGGTTGACTGATCCTAACTGGCCTACAAGGCCATAACAAGTCTAAGTGCTAACAAACCACCCTCCATGGTATGGCTAAAGTATCCTAGATACATCTTAGGTATACCTGGAAACTATATCATGATTGCACATATTTGTCCAAGATGGAATAGCAACCTACGATAGTACAAGGAGACCAACATCATATAATAAATTGTGCCAAGTGTAAGGCGTGTCAAAAAGCCTCAAACTCGGGTCGTGATAGAGCCTTCGTGAAGAGATCTGCTAAGTTATCCTCCGTAGGACGTAGGACAATTGTATATTTCCAGTTGACAGGTGCTCTTGAACATATAGTGCACCTCTATGTGCTTGGTATGCACATGAAAGACAGCATTATGCACAACGGCCAAAGCACTCTAGCTATCCGTGTAGATGATCGTAGAAGCGTCTTGGCTGACACGATATTTCTTTTCTGATACTAATAGGGACGTAAATACCGACCTGGCACCCGTCAAAAAAAAACTTTTTAGTGTAAAAAAGGTCAGTATTTCTGTCAAAAAATGGCCTGTGCCTTGTAGTGAGGACATGATTCTTAGCAAACACTATGTGGCAGAGTGTGGGGGGATGCCCCTTGAAGATGTTTTTCAAGCAATTAGAAGGAAACAAAATAAGGAGACGATTGATAGAGTGCATGGCAAAGATGGAAATCTTGTCATGGCCTTCTGATAGTAGGTAGCTATAGTTTTTAAAAGAGAACTTGCAGCCATTGTGGGTACTCAGCCAATTACAATAATGCGTGGAAGGAAAAGGTGGCTAGGGTGCTAGTCTGAGAGTAACTTATGGAGCCAAACACACTCTACTGTAGTTGTGAAGGCTGCCTTGTACTCATGTTCACAACTAGAAGTGGCAGCTGTAGGCTGCTTCTTGCTGATCAGACAACCTGTCCAATCACAGTCTGTAAATGCATGCAAATCCAGTGAAGACTGATCACTATAGAACAACCCCAAGTGCTGCGTAGCCTTCAAGTAACATTGCTTGCCAATGTTGTGTGTTGGCCTTGTGCATGTACCTGCTTAATTGGGAGATGACATATTGCAAATTAGGCTGGGTATGACATAAGTAAATAAAGAAGCCCACATTATGCTGATAAAGACTGGCATCGGGCACTCCCATCTCCAAAGGAGAAACAGAAGCCAGGTTTTAATGGAGTAGAAACTGGCTTGCAATCCTCAAAGTGGAAGCGCTGCAAGAGCTGTCCAATATATTTGGATCGACTCATCATTATGCCCCTCACAACTTTGACTATAATTATATAAATGGAGTACTCTATAATTATGATCAAATAAAATGGAGTATTTACAACTTGGTGACATCCCTCGGCTTCTATTCAGTTGACCAGTTTCCTTGTAAATATTCGAGGAGCTGTGGATGATCACACAGCATGTTTCATCCATTCACATTAGCAAACTGGATGCCCAAATAGTAGTGCAACCGGCCCATATTTGACATTGCAAATGATTTCTCTAAATCTACCTTTGAACCTACATTTTCTGAGTCTCTGCCCCAGTGATAAGCATGTCATCCACATAAAGAACTAAAATCAGAAATTCTAATTCACTCTTCCGGACATGAAGAGTGGCCTCTATAGGGCTGTTTTGGAATCCAAGGCATAGGAAAGAGGAATGTATCTTTGCATACCATGCCCGAGTGCCTGCTTCAAACCATAGATGACCTTTTTCAGCTTGCATACCTGATTTTTTTTTTTCCAAAAAAGAGACTTCTATTAAGTAAGAACGAAACCCGCTAGAGCAAGCTCTGTGCGGAAATACACCATGCTAAGCATGTAATAAAAAACACCTCAGAGGAATGAGGTAGAAAGAAACCAAGGCTGAGGCTGAAAATGCCATCTCAACCCTCTAGAAGTCTCAACAAAGAAGGGAGAGTCTCTCAAATCTCTGGGAAAAGTAACTCCAGCAGGTTATGTTGAACCAAGAAAGGAGAATAAGGTTTGCCATCTCAAGAAAAGTCTCTATTGCTTAAAGCGAGCACCCAGAAGTTTGCTATGGCCTTCTTTCCTAGTGAAAGGTCGCATAATTCCCAAGTATTATTCTTATACAAAGCATCCATTTCTTCATTCATAGTAGCAGTTTGTCATTCTAGCTTGTCTACTGCATCTTCGAAGTACACTGGCTCTTCTGTAACCACGATGGCAGTCATAAGAGCATAGTTGGTGGTTTCCACTTGAACTGCTTTGCCTTTCTGAGCATATGTCAATCTGGCTAGAGGTCTGCTTTCCCTGGTAGACCGTCTGAGCTGCTGTGGCTCTGCTTGGGGTGTTTCTGGTAATTCTTGCTCTTCTTCATCAACCTGTTCTGTAGATGACTGTGAAGTCGATGCTTCTATCTCCTGTGTATTTGAGGTCTTACATTCTGATTCCTCATCAAAGATTACATCTGTGGAGATAATGACTTTGCGGTTGATGGGATCATACAACTTGTATGCTTTGTTTTCTTCACTGTAGCCAACCATGATGCATTTGCGTGACTTTGCATCCAATTTCCTGCGATGATCATCATGTATGTGGGCATATGCTATGCAACCTAGAGGAGGCTGCTCGAGATGATCCTTGCATGGTTGCCCAAATGGCCATCAGAGTATGTATCGTATATGTCCAAGTACTGGCCAAGATCTGAGAAGAGTGAACCTGAGAACCCTCCAAAGCCTCAGTGCATCTGGCTCTCCAAATGTGCCATGCTGCAATACTAGCTAGGATCTCCCATGGAGAGTCGATCGAGGAGTGAGCAGCCCTGAAAAGAGTGGCCGGAACATCCTCTAAAGAGCACGACTCCACAAGGTGTCATCGGATGTGAAGAGCCCAAGAGGAATCAAGTCTCTCAAAAAATACCTGGGGCCTTGAAAGAGTAAGCCAAGCCACTAATCCCCAGGTCATATAGAAAGGTAGGCGAACAAAAGTGCTGAAAAGTCTTGCGATCCCCTTCCATATGATTCTCGCCTGTCTGCAATCCCAAAGGCAGTGCTGTATTGTCTCCAAAGCAGAAAGGTAGCGAGGGCAAGAAGGGTCAGCTCCGAACCCGGATCTCCAATGGTTTACTTCTATCCCACCATGAATAGAAAGCCAAAAGAAGAGAGTGATTTTTCTATTCCTGTGGGATTTCCAGAGTCTCTGCCAAAAAATTTTCTGCAAGTCAGCAAGAATCTGAAAGTTCTCCCAATGATGAGCTCTGGTGGGCCTCCAACCCCTACAGCTGAGCTGGAATTTCCTGGCATTACTGACCGTGTAACGAAAGAAGGGGATGCCCTTCTCTCGGTGCCCTTCATCTATCCATTCCCATTCCCCAGGGTCCCACTGCAAAAACTTAAATGGGACACCTCCATAGAGCCACAGCCTCCATGAGCCAAGGGCGAGGAGAAGCGGGTCAGGATCCAAGTACCACTGTGAAAGAGAGCCATGCTCCATGAAGCCCACTATCCTAACTGGTAGAAACGGTACCTCCAACAAGATATTGTCTGTGGATCTGGATAGCCTGCCCCTTGAAGAAACATAAAAAACTAAGGCATCCTCATGTGTGTCAAGAAAAGCAATCACCTGTAAAGGAACTCCCAATCTGGAAAATGCCCCCATCCAGATGGAGCAAGTAATAGGCATGTCATCTGTGTCCACCCAATCCAAGGGCAAGGCTCTCCCTGCACTCCCTCTGAGATTAAGAACCATTTGGGCCTGTCGGTCTGTAGGAAGCTTCCTGAAGGCTTTCCATGCCCCCACTATAGATGCAGGGCCCCTCTCCCATCTTGGCCACTGCATGTAAGGAGAAGCTCCATGTGGTCTCCCAAGCTCATCCAAAATCCTGTCATTCCACATGATAGGCTGCCTTTCAATCTCTTCACGGGTGGATGGGGGAATCCTGCGAAGAGTACTCCTGAAGCTGGCCCATGCTTTCAAGATAGCAACCATAAGAGGGGAAGAGGGAGACCTGAGGTGGGCTGTGGTGAAAACCCATCTAGTACTGTGTGTCCAATCCTCTCCTGAAGTGGGCATGCAAGACTGTATGCATCTGATAAAAAAATCCTTCCAAGGCTCTTGCCCGAACATAAGCCCTCTCACAACGAACTGGCAGAGTAAAGCTCTGCACTGTAGATCTGGGTCGATACTATTCAAACCCCCTTCTCTTGTAGGAAGAATCAAGGTCTCCCAAGCCACCCTGGCTGTAACATCAGTTGTGCCATCTAGACCACTCCATAAAAAGTTTCGTACAGGCCCTTAAGCTGAGTGATACAATCCCTAGAGTGGAACTTCTCGAAATTCTACACAGGTCATGACATAGTCTTTTACACAGAGACACATCAGAGTCCAGAGCGCCCACTACTAGTAGTCAGCGGGTATATATGAGAGTCTGCCTACAGAGATGAGACGAAGGATATAGGAGGGATTCGAGGATTAGGAGGAGTCACAGTCCTTTACAGATCCACACTTTTTGGGACCATCTCAGTGGAGCAGAGAGATCCACACTCCAGGTTTCTCTGGATTCGGATCTGACACATGGATAGCCGAGATTTGTTTATCGCAGTTTGCTACTTCTCCCCGAGACCTCCCGCTTTGCCAGAGATATTCGAGGGGAGGATGAGACATCCACATTCGGCTGACAGACGAGGACCGCTCACATCCTATGGGCAGGCCCCATTAGACCTCGGCAGGATGCATGATCTCATTATTTATAATGGTCTTGACAGATGGCCCGCATCAGGTGGCTTCACTTGCTTTCCACATGGGGGAGGCTTCAGTGTTGTGGACTACATCATGGGGTCCCCTGCCTTCACATCTCACATCACTGACTTTACCGTAGCACCTCTCCCTCCAAGAGTCGACCAAACCTATCTTTTCTTTAGCATTTCTACTCCCCGTCGCACAATACTTTCTACCCCATTGAGCTCTTACTCCACTTGCCATGATATACGCTTTGATCGCGATCACTCACCTACTTACTCTGGCCGTCTGTACATACTTCTCACATACATTGACTTTATACCCTTACTAGAAGACCGTGCTGCCCTAGTCACTCGCTCACTACACGAGGCCACTCTTCACGCCTTTCCCCACATCACCCACTCCACCCGCCCACGACCTCCTGGGACCATACCCTGTAATAGCTGATACGATGATGAGTGTAAGACTTTACGCCGTCAGCTTAGATTCGAAACAAAAAATAACCTTTCGAGCAAACCAAAGATGCTACGCAAGTACCGCTGTCTGGTACGCAGGAAGAAACTTGACTTCGTGCGTCGAAACGAAGAGGAGCTATTGAACATTTTGTTCAATAACAACTCTAAGGACTTCTGGCAGAGATTTCTAGAGGGACGGTCCCCCCCATCACTCACTGACACTCACGTGTGGTCTGATTATGCACGCACGCTCTATGATATCCCAAATCAGCCAGCCCCTAACCTATCACATATGCCACGCCCCACATCCTGCACCCTCTTCACTAGGGGGGGGGTAAAGGATGCCGTAATGAAACTTCATAATGGCCGAGCGAAGGATCATGAGGGACTATGCACTGAGTTCATTGCATATTAACCTCCTAGCCCCGATCTTAGCCAAGCTATTTAATGAAGCCGTTTGCTTGGGGTTTCCACGCACCTGGACCATCAACACTATCTCACCCATCCACAAGGCAAGGGATCCCATGAACCTGGAGAACTACAGGACCATCATGATTGGACATGTCATGTCCAAGATTTATGCATCAGTACTTGATTCTGAGGTCAGCAGATTTGCAGAGTGTCGAGGACTTAGAGCACGGGACAAGTTGGTTTCACGCGGGATCATGGGACCATGGACCACATTCTCGCGCTCAGATGTATCATCGAGGAGGCGAGGGCACGGAAGCAAAGGGTTTACTGTTGCTTTGTGGACTTCCGCAAGGCATTCGATACCATTTCGAGAGCCCGCCTCGTACGACGCCTACAAGATCTGGGTTACGATCGGGAGATCATTTGGGCTGTCATGGCACTTTATGAGCGAGTTTTAGGCAGAGTCCGGACATGATCTAGATGGACAGACGAGATCATGAGCACTATCTAGATGGTCAAACAAGGATGCCCATTATCACCTAGCTTGTTTGGCCTCTACATTGACGAGCTCAAGACAGTGATGCAGGCACAGGGTGGGGTAGGCTGCTCTCTCGCGGGCACGCTGATCCAGATATTACTTTATGCAGATGACGTGGCTCTCTTGTCTTCCTCACAGCAGAGGGGCTCCAGAGACACCTTGACGCACTACAGTCCTTTTGTGAGTCTCATGATTTGAAGGTCAACTTGTGTAAAACCAAGGTTATGATCTTCAATACATCTCGAGTCGGCATGCGCGATGAGCATTTCACATTTGATGAGTCCCCCGTTGAGGTAGTTTCATCATACACTTATCTGGGGGTCGTCTTTTCCAGACCCACCTTCACCATGAGACTTGCGATGCAGGCGCGCATGAGCAGAGGATATGCTTCATTGGCTAGACTAGAGAGACAGTGCTTCCGCTCTCATTTTCAGGATCCACGGACCAAAAGGTTGCTTTTTGACTCCTTGGTCCGCTCTGCAGGGATGTATGGCAGCCCATGCTGGGGGCCAGATTTGTCGGATACAGAGTGCGCCAGGGTGGAGCGGCTACAAGTTCTCATGTTATCACGGATGATTCGTGGTAAGCCATCTGTCCCTCACCAGATCATTTGGGCGGAGTTTGGGTCACCCCCATTCCAGCTAGATGCTGCATTTCAGGTCATTACATATCTGTACCGAGTCAGGGAGTATGGGGATTACACATCCGGGTGTAGCAGGATACCATGGCTAGCATTGTCCACTTCTATGGCACTTGCAGCAGGGGGAGATCAGAGGTGTTGGTATGCACGCACAGAGAGATGGTTTGCAGGACTAGGGCTCCACATGGACAGACTAATTCCTTTCCAGTACAGCATGGATGCTCCTTTCTCTCCCCATGCTTAGCCACACCACACACACCACATAGGAAGCACGACACCTACCACGACATACACTTTGATCACAGCCTCTCACCGGCCTACTCTGGACGCCTAAACAGACTCCTAACCTTCATCGATTACATACCACTCATAGAGGACCGTGCTGCCCTGATTAGTCGCACACTCCACGAGGCTGCCCTCCAAATCTTTCCCCACACCACATGGTCCACTAGACCACCACCTCTTGGTTCTGTACCCTGCAACAATTGGTACGATGCGGAGTGCAAGGCTTATCGCCGACAACTCCGACTTGAAACTAGATGTCACCTCCCGAACACACTAGACACGGTACGCAGGTACCGACGTCTCGTACGTCGGAAGAAGCAGGCTTTTCTTCGTCAAAATGAGGAGCAGCTGCTGCACATCTTGTATAGCAACAACTCTAAGGATTTTTGGCAGAGATTCCTTGAGTGTAGGTCCCCATCACCCCTCACTGACACGAGAGTCTGGCACACGTATGCACACCATCTATATAATGTCCCACACCAGCCCACTCCAGACCTCATACACACACCTCGTCCCACCACTTGCACGTTGTTCACCAGAGGGGGAGTCAAGGACGCGAAATTGAAACTGCACAATGGCCGAGCTAAAGATCACGAGGGGCTATGCACTGAGTTTATCGCGTATGGGATCAACACGTTAACCCCCATCCACAAGGTAGGGGATCCCATGGACCCGAGTAACTACAGGACTATCATGATTGGACATGTGATGTCCAAGATCTATGCAGCTGTATTGGATGCGTTGGTCAGCCTAGTCGCAGAGATGAGAGGGCTCAGAGCAGAGGGTCAGGCCGGTTTCAGGCGAGACCATGGGACTATGGATCACATACTCACACTCAGGAGTGTCATTGAGGAGGCCAGATCACGGAAGGAGAGGGTATACTGTTGCTTTGTGGATTTCCGCAAAGCCTTTGACACAGTACCTCGAGCTCGTCTTATCATACGCCTACAGACACTGGGATTTGATCAGGAGATCATCTGGGCAGTCATGGCACTGTATGAGAGAGTCTCAGGCCGAGTTCGTTCAGGCGCAGGTTGGACAGATGAGATCTTGAGTACCATAGGGGTCAAACAGGGTTGTCCCTTATCACCGACCCTGTTTGGCCTCTACATCGATGAGCTTGAGACTTTCATGGAGACGTTCGCAGGGACCGGTTGCTCACTTGCTGGGATCATCATCAGGATTCTTCTTTATGCAGATGACGTGGTACTCTTGTCGTCCACACCCGAGGGGCTCCAGCGACACCTAGATGCACTGCAGGCTTTTTGTTTATCCCATGATTTGGAGGTCAACCTTGGCAAGACCAAGGTCATGATCTTTAACACCTCTCGAGCAAACATGCAACGGAAACCGTTTACTTTTACTTTGGGTGGGTCACCAGTTGAGATCGTATCCTCATACACTTACTTGGGGGTCATCTTCTCCGGCCCGATCTTCATGATGAGACCAGCGATGCAGGCCAGACTGAGCAGTGGATATGCCTCACTGGCTCGGCTAGAGAGACAGTGCTTTCACTCCCACTTCCAGGACCCTCGGACCAAGGCTCTTCTCTTCGACTCCTTGGTCCGACCAGCCGGTATGTATGGTAGCCCTTGTTGTGGGCCTAACATGTCAGAGATAGAGTGGACACGGGTGGAGTGCTAGCAGATCCTTATGCTCTCACGGATGATCCGAGGGAAACCGTCTGTACCACATCACATCCAGCTCGATGCAGCCTCTTAGACCATCACATATCTACACCGGGTTAGATCATATGGGGACTGCATATCAGGGAGACAGAGGTTGCTGTGGTTGGCTCTCGATTCCTCCATGAGGTTGGCAGCAAAGGGAGACGAGCGATGCTAGTATGCACGAACTCACAGATGGTTTGTGACACTAGGGTTCCACATCGATAGGATACCTTCTTTTCAGTACAGTTTAGATGCCCCTCCGGTACTCCCACCCACCATCCCAATTGGGCCACATACCAACCAGGTCATTCGAGAGGATCTCCTGCAGCTACACACCTTTTGGACCTGGTTGGAGCCAAGGGAGCTTCCAGTGAAGCCGAGTTTCTACAGAGATTACTCTCTTCGCATTTTGGAGGAGGGATTCATCACACCACCAGGGTACACTGGGCTTCATATGCCGCACTCACTACGGATCTCCATCGGACAGTTTCGGGTATCATCACACTGCCTCCGCATAGAGAGCGGCAGAGCAGAGGGGATTCTTAGGGAGCATCACTTATGCATACTGTGCGACTGTCAGGAGGTTGAGTCAGAGGAGCATTTTATTTTCAGGTGCCTAGTGTACTACGAGATCCGAGGTCGCTACCACTGCCTCTTCAGAGACGGCTCCAGGCTCCTTTCGAGATTCCTCGCCTACCCAGATCAGAGATGCCTTGCGGCCTTCATTCACGAGGAAATCCGACATAGAGAGTACTTACTCAGGCGACGGGGCTTGGTCACATCATCAGACACCTCTCAGAGCAGGATCACAGAGTTCTTCCCATCGAGTGACATTGATCGTCTAGTCTCTAGCTGCTGACGTGACAGAGACCTCGACCCGACAATCGCAGCACGAGACATCGAGGGGACACACAGATCACTCTGGGGGACCTCTCGTCATTGTTTAGACCCAGGATACGTCCCATGGGAGTCACGGTGGCTCTGGTCTTGCGTCGAGCCTCGTCCAGGAGACCGAGACGCATGGCACCCCTTGACGGGCACTAGCGTCCCATCACCAGCTATGCACCAGCCAGGGGGACATGACATACGGAGGATTCCACTCCGCTCTACCAATCCTTTTCTTTTCATTGTTACATCCAGTTGCATTTGATTATGTATGATCAGACTTAGGATTCAACACGGGTAATGATGCTCGTTTCAGTAGCTCCACCCTTACTGTGATTTGTATTAGGTCTTCTTTCAGTCTCATAGACCCATCGGTCTTCCGAAGACTCTAATAAAATTTCTTTCTTTCTCTCTCCTCTCCTCTCTCTAAAAAATTTCTCATTTTTCTCTCTCTAGAAAAAAGTTCTCTCTCTCTCTCTCTCTCTCTCTCTCTCTCTCTCTCTCTCTCTCTCTCTCTAATTCCCCCTTCTCTCTCTCTCTAGACTCCCCCCCCCCTCTCTCTCTCTCTCTCTCTCTCTCTCTCTCTCTCTCCACCCGCATTCTCTCCATTTGTGCTGCCATGCGTCTCGCCATTTGCGCTACCGTACGACTCGCCATAGGGTGCTGTGTCCCGTGCCTCGCCATCCGTGCTGCATCCGCCGTGCCGCCGTCGATTCTGTTGATGTCGCGCGCTGCTGTCTATCCCGCTACTGCTGCCACCTATGCTTGCCACCAAGCATCGCCCCACGCTTGTGCTTATTGTCGCTACCAGCGCGTTGCTGTCTATCCCGCTGCCGTTGCCACCTATGCTTGCTACCAGGTGTCGCCCTATGCCTGCGTCACCTGCGCCTGCTATTGTTGCCCGCGTGCTGTTGTCTATTCCGTTGTCGCCGCCACCTACGCTTGTCGCCTGCGCCTATGCGCCGCCGTCATCAATCCCGCTGCTACCTCCGCCCGTGTTGCCACTTCCGCGCTCCATGCACCATGTTCGCCCGCCTTGCTATCTACTCCTCCCTCGCGCTTCACGCCCGCCGCCACCTCACTGTCGCCTCCCTGGTTTGCATCCTACATCCTCTATGGCAACAAAGCTTCCGATGTCCGTATCTTTTTGTTGGGGTGGAATTTCTCGGTGCCGCAAAAAGGAGAAGTGTTCAGTTCTCCGAGCTCTTCATGACTGGTTGGTCAAGATCAGAAGGTATTCCTAGGCGGCGAAGATGCGTGAAAAGTCAGTCTCTTCTAGAGAATTCTCTCAAGCAGCCAACAAAATGCTAGAATCTAGTTGTTCATCTAACTCTATCCCTTTGAAGGTCAAGAAGAAAAGAGTATTCAAGAAAAAGGTCAAGGTCCAAAAAAAGCCAAGGAGCTATTACTATGATTACGCCAAGGAGCTAGGGTTCTCCGAATTCTTATGTAGTAACATGCATTTATATGGTTAAGATGTTCCATCCTCTAATACCGTTTGTTCCTAACCAACCTTTTGTTCTGCATCATGAACTTCATGTGGTAATTTTGTTTGGACACAAAGTGAAATTTCAATAGAAAATTGTGAGCTTGTCTGGGGTAGAACGCCTTGCTGAGGTTTTGACATCCCCTCATCCTCCTAATCCTAGATTATCGGGAGACTTGGGATGTACGTGTCTTGGTGCTCATATGACGTCGGCTTGGGTCTTAATGGTGCTTATAGACCTTCGACAAAAGCGACGGGGGTAGGAGTGACCTTGACTTCACCCGACGGAGAAAAGTTTTTGTATGGCAATCCCGTGACAACAGACACTTGCAATCAGGCTAAATACTCCACACTCATTTTTGGCTTGCAAAAAGCCAAAGAACATCAAATCACTTAGCTAGAGGTATCAGCCGACTCACAACTGATATGCCGACAAGTGAACGGTGAGTGGAAAGTGAGAAGTGAAGCCTTGATAGGCCACCATCAAACAGGCTACTCAGCTTTGTCAAAACTTTGAAGAGATTCAAGTGAAGCATATTCCAAGAACTCAGAATAGCATCGCTGACTCAATAGCATGAGCATCCTGTGAATCAAAAGGAGATACCTCTTCAAAGGAACGGAAATGCCGAATCTCATCCCGCTAGAAGAAATCTCATGGAGACTACAAGAGCTTGAGGATTCGTAAGGTGATGTGCAAGCCCTGCATCTTCTTACCATGGTAATGGCTTTCCTCTTTGCTTTGATGAACAACCTGATGCGACACCGTACCCCCAATCTTCCGCAATGATGTCAGCTATAAAAGTTGTTTACGAACTCTTCTTCGCCATCAACTCTTCCCGTACGGAATATCGCACCACTCCCAATACTCCGTTTCTAGCTTACATTTGCTTTCTAGAAGTCTCGTCCCCGCACTTCCATTTTAAAATTCCACTCTCTATTGTCAATACATAATCTTGTATTTTCTTACCTCCTCCACTGTATTCTTCGATCCCCTCCTCTTTTCCAAGCATTGCAGACATTCCTGTATTCTGTGGTCGGGTTGAAGAAAATCCAAACGAGTATCTTGTGGCCTTCAAGTGTCGTCGTGTTTCTCTCAACTTTCTTACTAAAGATAGATGGTTGTTGGTTCTTCCCACATTTCTAGAGGGTTTGGCTTAAGTGTGGTATGAGAAGCAGGCTGAGGACGTTCGCCAAAGTTGGCCGAGGTTGACAGCAGCTATGATCGAGTATTTCGGCAAAGAAGAGGAGCCGGAGAATGTGTACTTGCAGGTGGCAAACTTGAAGCGATCAGAAGGTGAGAAGGCGTGTCGATGTGGATCGAGCGGCCATGCTCTTGGACTGTTTAATTGCCACGCAGGAGGACAACGCCGGATTTTGAGCTAGAATGACTCAGCATGTACTGGGCTACCTTGTAGCATGAGCAAGTGATGAATTCCGCCTCAAGCTTAAATGGAAGAATCCAGAAACCATGGTGCGAGCACAAGAGATTGCTCAAAAGTTTGACAAAGTTCAGTGACCTCGCTTCAAAGAAGACGGTTTTCCCTCCGTAACCTCCTCAATTCTTGCAACAACAACCTGGGGGGTCCAACTTAGGGCCATACCCCCACCCCCCATCATGAATGTATCCACCGCCTCCACTTGAAATGTATGGTCCTCCCTTAGATGCTTACCCTCAACGAGATGTATATCCTCACACTCCGCCTGGAAGATTTTCCCAGCCTCGCCCACGAGCCCTCCTCCTTCCTACTCCGTCAACCCCTCCTGTTAAAGAACCCAGAGTCAATGACCTTGCCAAGGCCCTGAATGATCTTCGGCTTGAGATAGTGGGCATCAGAATCAGCCAATCGCCCTCCAAGAGAACGTGCCAATGTTGTGTGCTATGAGTGCCATCAGAAGGGTCATTGTCGCACCGAATGTCCTAATATTCCAAGGGTGAATCTTCTAGGTGAATCAGACACCAAGGATTCTGACGTAGAGGTCCTTGACCTCGGGAAGAGAAGTTGTATCACCTCGGACCCCTCTCCAAACCATGGACCGCCGGGCAAGAAGGTATCCTTCTCAGAGCCCCCAAATGCTAAGATGACAGACCCACCAATAGAGAAGGCTAAAAAATCTCGCAGGAGTAAGTGGTCGTCCTTGGATTTCCCTATCGGCTCAAGGCAAGAGGACTATTCGGTCGTTTAGGACCTTGCCCATCGGTCTTTGAGCATCACGCTTTCTCAACTAATAGCATTAAGTCCTAAGGTGAGACATGAGCTGCAGCAAGGGCTCTCAACAAGGAGGAGCAAGAAAAAGGGAAAGGTACGAGAGATTTCTTCTATCTCTGAAGATGTTGATTGGCACCTGCATACAGTAGACGTCATCATAGATAATTACCGTATCAAAAGTGTGTGTTGATCGGGTAGCCACATGTAATATCATGGTGCCCCATATCATGAAGAAGTTGAATTTGAAATGCACAAGGCGTTCCTCCACTCAAATCAAAGTAGCAGATGGTCGACGACTCGCCACCCTGGGAGTCATTGAGGATTTACCCATCACTGTCAATGGGTTGACCACCACCGTCAATTTCTATGTAGTGGACATTGAAGATACATGCATGAGTTACCCAGCCATACTCGGGAGACCATGGTTCAAAAAGAGTGATGCAGTCAGTTATTGGAAGACGGGACACATGTCTTTTGGTGCTTCAAAGGAAAAGATCCCAGTGCAACCAAGTGCCACTGAGCCAGAAGAAGAAGAGGAGCAAGACAGTAATACTCTCTCATCCTCGGTGTCTGAGTCAATGGAAGATTCAGACGGGGGGGGAGGAGTTCTCGGAGGAAGAAGTTTACATGATGGGGGTGTCTCTGACACTGCCACCCGCGGAAAAGGTAAAAGCTAATCCTCAATAGCTTGAATCTATGCTTTCTCCAGACCTCACTCCGAGTGAGAAAGATGAGTTCCTAGAAATGTTCAAAGGTTTCCCTGACCTGTTTGCAACTAGCTACCACCACCTTCGCCATGTGACTGCCATAGAACACAAGATAGAGCTGAAGCCTCTGATGCTAAGCCAGTGGCTCAAAAGTATCGGAGATTAGGAGCCCTACAGACCGACACTTTGTGCTCAGAGTTGCAGAAGCTTGTAGAAGCTGAGTTTATTGTTCTAGTTCACAATACTGAATGGGTTTCACCAGTGGTAGTCACCCCAAAGAAAAACAACAAGTGGCGGTCTGCATCGATTATACGAAACTCAATGCAGCCACCAAGAGGGACCATCATCCTCTACCCTTTCAAGACCTCATTCTTGAGAAGGTAAGTGGTCATGAGATGTATACTTTCTGCGATGGTTACTCCAGGTTTTATCAAATCACAATTGCCGAGGAGGATGTACTCAAAATCACATTTGCCATACCTTGGGGGACGTTTGCATTCAAAGTTGTGCCATTTGGCCTCACCAATTCTCCTGCTACCTTTCAAAGATTTATGCAGATGGTGTTTGCTCCTTATTTGGGGATTTTCTTGGAGGTGTTTTTAGATGATTTCTGTATATTCTCGGCACGTAAGAAGCACGTCATGAAGGTTAGGATGGCCTTCCAAAGGGTCAACGATGCAAATGGCAGCCTCAATCCTGATAAATGCACCATTGGAGCCACTCAAGGGAGGTTACTCGGACATATTGTCTCACCCGAGGGCGTCAAGCCTGACCCTGAGAAGGTAGAAGCTATCCTCAAGCTCTCCCCGCCAACAACTAAATGTCAGGTACGTTCATTTGTCAATCTAGCATGATACTATCGCCGCTTCATTGATCAATATGCTACTTTGACACGACCCATGACTACGCTATTAAAAGATGGGGTTGATTTCTCTTGGGATGAGGATTGTGATCATGGGTTTGTACAAATCAAGAGTGCTCTAGCTTCAGAACCCATTCTACGCAATCCTAATTGGTCAAAAACTTTCTATATCAATCCTCGGTTTGGTGAGCACACTCTTGCGGGCATTATTCTCCAACAAGGCGAGGATCGGTTCATGTATCCCGTTCGATTTGCTTCTCGACAATTGCTCGAAACTGAACGACGCTACTCTGAGGCTGACAAGCATGCCTTGTCTTTGGTGTTCTGCATTGAGAAATTTAAGCATTATGTGGTTGGAAAGTCCTTCATTATAATCTCTAGCAATGGTCTTGCAAAGCAGGTTCTTCAATCACCAAATCCCATGGGCCGGTTGGCCAATGGTTGGCAGTTCTACAAGAATATGATTTTTCTTTCAAAATTGTAAAAGGGGGTTATTCCAACTTGAAGAATGCTTTGATTGATTTAGAGGAGTGCCTCAATGTAACCCTTGTAGCGGCCATAGAAGTTGGGAATCCATGGTATGGTGGTATCTATAGGTTTTTAACCGCTTTCTCCTTTCATCTGGAAATTACTAGCTATGAGAGAAAGAAGATCCGTAGAGATAGTAGGCGCTACACTCTCTGTGATGGGGTGTTGTACCGTCAAGGCATGGATGGGGTACTAAGACGGGCCATTGATTCAGATGAAGTACCTAAGGTATTGAAGCATTATCATGATGGATTTTGTGGAGGCCACTATGTCGGTGACTATACAGCTAAGAAGATTTTACATGCTGGGTACTATTGGCGGACCTTGTTCAAGGATGTCACTATGTATTGCAAAACTTGTGAACCATGCCAATTCTTTGGGAGGATGGATTTGCGTCATGGGCAACATCATCCAGTGATGTCCATCCATCCGTTTCAGAAGTGGGGAATAGATTTTCTCAGCCCCCTGCCCATGATTACCCGCAAAAAGAAGTATCTTTTGGTAGCTACTCAGTATGTCACTAAGTGCACTGAAGCTATCGCCCTCACCGTTGCAAATGGTAAGGCAGTTTTAAATTTCATATTTAAACGTATCTACACAAAGTTTGGGACACCCATGGAAATAGTATCTGACCATGAGAGTCTTAGATGAAGCAGTGGAGTTGCTCATGGATCGCATGGGTATCGATCATCGTACTTCTAGCATCTATTATCAAGCATCCATGGGACAACAAACAGAGCCGACCAATGGCCTCCTTTGAAAATCCATGGGAAAAATGGCCACAGGGTACAAGAGCCAGTGGGATCAGAAGGTCATTAAAGCCGTGTGGGCTTATAACATCACCCATAAAACATCTACAGGTCATACTCCTTCTGAGTTGGTGTACGGTACTGAGGCAGTTTTACCACTAGAGATAGAGATTTTGGCCTTGAGATTGGCACAAGAAAAGAGGATGACAGAAGATGAACATATAGAGGCCAGGTTGGTACAACTTGAGAAGTTAGATGAAACTTGACGCTTTGCACTACATCAAACAGAGATCCAAAAGAATCGACAAAAGGCCCGCTTGGATGCTAAGATTCACAAGGGATGGGAAAGACACTTTGCTGAGGGAGATGTTGTGATATGATTTCATAATAGATTGGACCACCAAATGGATAAAAAGTTCCTTCCACTGTGAACCGGTCCATACAAAGTCATTAAGGAACGTAGCAATTGGTTTGTACCAGTTCAGGAGCTGCATGAGCCATATGGCAAGAAGGTGATCAGCAAGCATTAAGTCAAGTCCTTCTTTGTGTGTGATGGTCTCAGGCATGGAAATGCTGTGCATTTCTTGCCTGGGAGGGGAACTATTATGGATAAATTTGACCAAGGTAAAAGGCATAAATATGTGTGTCTGCTTATATGTGTGGCAATAGTATAATAAAATATGGTGTGCATAGGGCCCACGGTTGAGGTGGTAGGGCATGACCATGTGCAACCCTTCCACGTAAGAGGACCCATAGGTGTGTTGTACATAATCCATGGTAGTAATATTATAAAATATTAAGGTGGCATGGTTCCTCCATGTCCCACCCCTCCACCTAGGCGGTTCCATGCCTGCATTTAGTGAGACATGGCCCAAGGACCATAAGAGAAGTAATATAAAATAGGTGGAGATGGATATTATATTGGATTATTTCCTCCATATAGGATATGTGTTACGCTCTAGCCGAGGTAGCATGACCTCGGAAGAATCAGTCGACATTTCCCTTATAGGATCTAATTTTTGTAATATATGTGTTTGCGCTTTATGTAAATGATCGGGAGGGATTAATGTCAAGGTCCTAGGTGAGGGCTGATAGCACCAGACTAGATAGATCTGAGACCAAGGGCCTAGTGCAAAGATTGTGCCTAGGGGCAAGGAATTAAATGCATCCCAAGAGAGGGGTGAAATGTTGCATTAGGAAGGCCCTATATGGATGACATGTGGCATCTAGATCTATCTAGGGATTTGGGGTCTGTCAAGGCTAGTGAGAGAAGATAATGATTCAGTTTTTTTACGTGATTTTGTGATAGATCTATCTCTCTTGCTTGTGAGTCTTGGCAGAGTTGGCTGGGAGGAAAAGTAAGGTGCTACTCCCGTGATATCTGCAGTGAGATCAGAGAAAGAGAAGGGCTAGTTTGACTGAGTTGGTATCAGAGCTTGAGGGTGTGTAGGGGAAAGGCGTGGAGCGTAAGACCTGTGGGCAGCGCAAGTCGACGGGCTGGCTGATTGACGAACGAACGGGCTGATAGCGTGGGGTTGACTTGACGGAACAGGGACCGTGGGAAGGCACGTCGTCGATCATAGGTGGTGACGATTGATATCGGGAAGTCTGAGCGTAATGGGCTGACGGTAGCTGGTGACGAAGCTAGTTGGTGGTGACGGAGCAATCGTGGCGCTCATGTGGACCCACGATTGGGCTATGCAGAACGACGGAGCGCAGGAACGTGGGGGCCTACGAATTGGCGAACGCAGGCTTTTGAGTTGAGGCTTGAGCCTGGGGTCCCGTAGGTTGGTGGCGTGGGGGTTAGCTAGTAGGAAGGCTGACGAACCTACGTTCCTTAGGTTGGGAGATGACAATTGGTATCACGGAGACACTAGAGTGATTCCAAAAGATTGTTTCAGTTGCGCTATGCAGAAGCGAACCACTAGGGAGCAGCTCTTTTCCTTCCTGCGCAAAATTTCAATTTACGGTTCATTTATTTCTATACAACAGAAGGGAATCTAAAGTGAAAAATAAAATAAAATTTTCGTGGACTGTCTTTCAGATTGAGCCTGTGTGCTCAAGTCAGTTTGATGCAGGAATTTCCCTAGTATAGGGAAAGTGGTTTGGGGTATATTGTGATATATGCTTGTGTCAAATACTTGGTCAGTATAGTCGTCAGATTGCAGGTATTCCCTAGTATAGGGAATTGTGTTCAGAGTGTCAGTACCCTGAATTGTGATTACAGTGTTCTAGGGGTGTTTAAAAAAAAAAAAAAAAAAAGGCCCCAAAACAAAACACCTACTGAGCTAAATGGAAGCAGAAGAAGGAGCTTCCAGGAGGGACCCTGGTGAATCAGGAGTCCGGCCGACCCAGCAGGGATCGCGCCCAGTAGCTCACACTTTATCTGGCAGGATTGCATTGCTGGAAGATGCCTTGCAACAGTTGTTAGCGCAGCAATTACAAGCCAACGCAGGGCAATCTGAACTTAGGAGAGTGCTACAGAGTATGTCTGCCAGACCTTCTCGAGAGGAGAAGGGAAAGGCTCCAATGGAACTGGAGTCTAGTGTCCATACGGTCGAGCCTAGGAAGGCTAAAGTGCCAAATATTGCCAATTACAGACCGGAAAAGTATTCTGGTCGGATGAACGACCGTAGCTCCGATGTCATTGAGACCTGGTTACACAAATGGGACGAGGCGTTCGCCATTTGTGAGATCAGAAATGACATCAAAAAGATCCGCGAGGCCATGGTGTTTAGTGAGGCTGCGGATCGGTGGTGGATTAAACAACAAAAAGATGGCATAGCATCCACTACCTGGGAGGGGTTTAAAAGAGAGTTCAGGAAACACTTCTTACCTCCTGACGAGGCATCCCGAGCTTGGGATCAATATAGGAACCTGCGTCAGAGAAGTTTATCAGTGGCAGAATACACTGATAAGTTTCGAGAGAGTGTAATGAAGGTTGACGAACCCCTGCCTCAATCAATCCAAGTGAAAGATTTCATATTTGGATTGAATGATCGAATAAAAATGGAAGTTCGGGCTAAGTACGCTAACACGCTAGATGATGCAATAGCTATAGCCCTGAACTACGAGGATGCCAAGGGCAGCAAACCAAGTAGGTTTGCACAGGTCGGAACCCAGTATGGGTATCCGAAGAAGTCTGGGTTTAAGAAGAAGTGGGCTAGTAGAGGGAGTGGTTCGCAGCCTAGTGGTCAAGCCAAGCAGGCGAGACCGGCTGAAACTCCTAAACCAAGTACCACCATTGGAGTGAAGAGGAAAGTAACTCCAATGGCAGCCTGGGCTTGGTCTAAGTCTCCCTTGAACCCGGAACAAAGGGAAAAAGCGAGGAGAGAAGGCTTATGCTTTGGTTGCCTTCAACCTCATCAGTGGAGAGATTGTCCACGTAATAAAGATCGTCGGATGGCTGAGATGGTGATCTCAGAGTGCGACGTGGAGATGCAGGGAAGTCCCAGAGCGGAAGAGATGCAGATTCAGCTAGCGGGATCTTCTCAGAGGTTAGTACCTTGTTTGTTCTGTGTGTCTGTTACTAAGTTAGTGATGAGTGCACCTGATAACATCCTATCTAAGCCCGCAACAACGGGGTATACAGCCTTCAATGATACGGAGTTAATCAAAATGAAAGGGCTAGTGGCCAGTCATGATGTCATTGTGTTGTTTGACTCAGCGTCAACTCACAATGTGATTAACTCCAAGCTCGTGAAGAGGCTGAAATTAAAGACAAGTCCATCTGACTATGCGTATACAGTCAGGATGGCTGATGGAAGTTCAACTGAAGTATGGGACCAAAGGGTTACCCAGTTGGAGCTTCGGATTCAGGACTATGCTGAGAAGCTTGATTTTGAAATAACCAAGCTTGCTCATGCGGATATAGCCCTGGGAATGGCGTGGCATTCTAGGAAGAATCCAGCCATTGATTGGAAAAAGCACGTATATCAATTCAAGATGAATGATGTGCTTTATGTCTTGCGAGGTGAAAGAGATATACCTCAGGGACCGTTGGTTTCCGTGATGGAAATCAGAAAGGCTCAAGTAGAGTCTTTGTACCTTTGCACAGCATCGGTAGAGTCGGTAGATGAGTCTTCGGCTAGCACTGATGTTATGCAAAGTGATGAGATGGCCAAGCTGGCTAATCTTATAACAGAGGAGTTCTCTGAATGTTTTAGGGATGAACTGCCTTATGGGTTACCTCCAGAGTGGAAAGTTCAGCATAAGATTGAACTGATCCCGGGGGCAGAACCTGTAAATAGACCTCCCTATAGAATGAGTTTTACTGAAGAAGCGGAGGTGCGTAGGCAACTGGAAGAATACCTCAAGTTGGGGCAGATTCAACCAAGTTTCTCACCTTTTGCTTCACCAGTGATATTAAAGAGGAAAAAGGATGATACGTTTCGCCTCTGTATAGATTACAGAGCATTGAATAATATCACTGTTAAGCACAGGTATCCGATGGCTCGGATTGATGATTTGCTAGATGCATTACATGGAGCCGTGATTTTCAGCAAGATAGATCTTAAGTGCGGCTATCATCAGATCCGGATTAGAGCCGAGGATGTGCATAAAACCGCTTTCAGAAGCAGGTTTGGTCATTATGAGTTTTTGGTAATGCCCTTCGGACTTACCAATGCTCCAGCGACCTTCGTCATGCTTATGAACGATTTACTACGTCCGTATATCGGAAAGTTCGTAGTACATTTTATTGACGATATCTTGATATTCAGTAAAAGTGTTACTGAGCATTGTGAACACTTAAGGATAGTGTTCAGTACTTTGAGGAAAGCCAGTCTTTATGTGAATAAAAAGAAAACTATACTGTGTATGGTTAGGCTTGAGTACTTAGGGTTCATAATTACTCCACAGGGGGTAGAAATGGATCCGAAGAAAGTGGCGGCGATACTAACTTGGCCAATCCCTCAGAGTCTGACCGCGTTGCGATCATTCTTGGGATTTGTCCAGTTTTATAGAAGGCATATCAAAGGATATTCCGAAATAGTATCGCCATTGACTGATCTGACCTCAGATAAAGTACCTTTTATTTGGGGACAGAATCAACAGGAAAGTTTTAACACCATAAAACAAGCTGTGGTCTCAGGACCGGTGTTAAAAATAGTTGATCCCCAGAAACCGTTGTTCCTAGAAACCGATGCGAGTGGCATTGCGGTAGGAGCAGTCCTCCTTCAAGAGGGAAGGCCAGTAGCCTTTGAAAGCAAGAAGCTTTCTCCCTCTCAAAGGAATTGGCCAACTCATGAATTGGAGTTGTATGCTGTTATCCATGCTTTGAAAACATGGAGGCATTATCTGTATGGTTCAAAGTTTTATGTGGATGTGGATCATGATACTCTGAAACATTTCTGTAAACAGCCTGACTTGAGGGGCCGCCAAGCTAGGTGGGCAGAGCTCATGCAGGAGTTTAATCTAACGATTCGGTACCGAAGAGGAAAAGACAATAAGGTTGCTGATGCGTTGTCTCGCATTATGCACAATCTGAGTTTCACGGTATTAGAGAGTGCTCTAATGACCGAGATCAGAGAAACTCAGAAGGTGAACGAGTTTGTCCAGAGCTTATGGCCTAAGGCTCATGTGTTAAAACCCGGGGAAAATGAAAAGGATGACCTGGCATCCAGAAAAGGCCAAACTTATGCAAGATATACCATAAGGGATGGTATGCTAGTTAGAAATGACAAGGTTGTAGTACCTGGTCAGAATGATCTCAGGCAGAGAGTCATTCGACAATGCCATGATAGCCCGTGTGCGGGACATCCAGGTGTCGAGAAGACATATGATCTCGTGAAGCGAGATTTCTTTTGGCCAAAGATGAAAAAGCATATTCATGAATATGTGACACGGTGTTTCTCGTGTCAGGTGAGTAAGGCCGAGCAGGTGAAGCCACCCGGACTTTTACAGCCCTTGGAAATACCACTAAGTAAGTGGGAGAGCATTTCCATGGATTTTATTGTAGGACTACCTGCAACACAAGGAGGGTATAATTCTATCCTTGTGGTGGTTGATCGTCTAACCAAGATGGCTCACTTCATTCCAACTAGAGAGTCTGTTAGTGCCCCGCAAGTAGCGGATTTGTTTATTAGACATATATTTCGTCTGCATGGATTGCCTAGATCCATAGTGTCAGATAGAGATGTCAGGTTTACCGGTCACTTTTGGACAGCGGTATTTGAGACACTAAGGACTGAGTTGGGAATGAGTAGTGGGGATCATCCTGAGACGGATGGTCAGACGGAGAGAGTCAACCAGACTTTAGAGGATATGCTGAGAGCATATGTGTCATTGAGGCAACATACATGGGACAAGTGGTTGCCATTGTTGGAGTTTGCCTACAGTGATAGGAAACATTCATCTACTGGGTTCAGTCCGTTTGAACTGAACTATGGTTATAGACCAACTAATCCAACTATAGTTGGAGTACCTCAGAAAGTGCTTAGTGCCGCGAACTTTGTAGTTCAGATGCGGGAGATGCTAGCACTTGCGAGAGCTAATATCCGTCAGGCTATGGATAGAGCCAAGGTGTATGCGGATGAAAATCGGTCTATAAGAGTATTTGAAGAAGGAGAAAAAGTTTTTCTCAGAATTCCTTCGCACTCGAAGTCGTTGACTTCAAGAGAGTGTGCTAAGTTATCACCTCGATACTGTGGGCCATGGTTAATTCTAAAGAGAGTAGGCAGTGTAGCCTATAAATTAGAATTACCACAGGGGTGTAAGGTACACCCGGTTTTTCATGTTTCACGTTTAAAGAAATTTTTACATACTGGTGACTCACTAATCGAAGGTGTGGTTTTGTTTCAGGAGATAGAGGATATTGCAAGGCGCAAACCAACAAGAATCCTGGACCGAGGAACAATGCAAATACGAAATCGGAAGATACCCACGGTGTTGGTTGCATGGCATGGTCAGCCTCTATCCGAAGCTACCTGGGAATCCGTATATCAGTTGCGGAGAGTGTTCCCAGACTTTATCATCGAGGACGCTGATGTCTGAAGAGGGAAGGAATGTTACGCTCTAGCCGAGGTAGCATGACCTCGGAAGAATCAGTCGACATTTCCCTTATAGGATCTAATTTTTGTAATATATGTGTTTGCGCTTTATGTAAATGATCGGGAGGGATTAATGTCAAGGTCCTAGGTGAGGGCTGATAGCACCAGACTAGATAGATCTGAGACCAAGGGCCTAGTGCAAAGATTGTGCCTAGGGGCAAGGAATTAAATGCATCCCAAGAGAGGGGTGAAATGTTGCATTAGAAAGGCCCTATATGGATGACATGTGGCATCTAGATCTATCTAGGGATTTGGGGTCTGTCAAGGCTAGTGAGAGAAGATAATGATTCAGTTTTTTTACGTGATTTTGTGATAGATCTATCTCTCTTGCTTGTGAGTCTTGGCAGAGTTGGCTGGGAGGAAAAGTAAGGTGCCACTCCCGTGATATCTGCAGTGAGATCAGAGAAAGAGAAGGGCTAGTTTGACAATATGCCCATGTGGGGGGGGTGTAGATAGTCCAAGAATGCAAGTTAAATAATGGGGAAAGTAGAATGAGCTGGCAAGATTTCTTGTGCCAACCCTCCACTTGTCCTCCTAGATGTTTGAACGTATTATAAAATTAAGAAGAGACCAAGGGAGTATCTTAGACTTGGGATATGGGGTTTGATTTATGTGAAAAAATGAGACAAAGAGTTATCACACACAATTGAGAGTGTGTATCCACCTAGCCCACATGGGAGATTCCTCACACACACCATGCATGTAGAGGATGCATTTATTGAGAGAGACCCCTTCTCTTGGCTATAAAAGAAGGGGGCTATTCCTTAATGTGACACGCTCATTCTTGTAAAGCCACAATGCTAGTACTTTGATTTCCCCCATCCTTCCTTTCAAATAAAGCATGACTCTCTTCCCTTGATGTTTCCATCTCTACATTCCACCTCCCATCATGTACATGCTCCTCTTCCTCCTCTCCCTTCCCCCTTGTGCCATAGTCTCCCTCTTCATTCCCACCCCTCTTAATCCCTTTTCCCCACCCATGTTAATACTTCTCCCCTCACGTTCCCTTTCCCCCATGGTCCTCGAGCGTCGCCATGCCTAGCGTCTAGCCTCATGCCTTGATTTCTTTTCTAGTTAATAGCACTAAGGATCTTGTCTTTTGGAAATGGGAACCGATGCATTTCCCTGGTGAAGTCATTCACAAAGGAACAAAGTAGTCATATCCTCCAAGTGATGCTGTCCGCAATAGCCCATATACATCAATATATATGAGATGCAACTTCTTGGATGCACCAAGGGTCCCATCTTTTGGAAATGGGAACCGATGCATTTTCCCCAATAAGTAGTCCTCACAGACATGTTTTCTAATTGGATGGAGATCTACCTTCATGCCCTTTGAATGCACCTTCACCAAACTATTAAAGTTTAGATGCCACAATCTCTCATGCCATAAGTGAGTATCCGAAATCACAGATTTAGCAATGGCATTAGCTTCTATAGTAGGCTGTCTTTTCAAAGATATTAAGGTGATACAGCCCATTGTCAAGTATCCAAGTGAGTACAATGTAGTTATCGTACCGGTTCTCAAAATACACCCTAAAATGTGCAAAAGCACTTCCACAACAGTAAACGGTGGCTGAACCGCAAGAAAAACAAGCTGTTTGGAGCTGTACGAAGGTCCAAAGTCACCAAAAACTGTATGGACAAGTGTACAAAGACTTTACGAACTGTTTGCGGTCAAAAGTGCCAATTTTGTTCAGCTGCACAAACATGTATGGACGTCCGTACGGAGCGTACAAACACCAAAGGAAGGGTGTCATTTTGGTAGAGAAAATGTTGAAATGGCACTTGAAACGTCAAAAAACAGTTGCAGGACTGTTTTTCAGCTCCAAAAACAATATTCTTCACTCACTGCCTGCTACAAATCTATAATCTATTCTAGCACCGAGGAAAGACAGCTAGATGCTGGCTGAACGTCCTAAGCAGGCAAGAATGCAGGTCAGGTTCAAAAAAGAGCTGCTGAAATGCAAAAAAGAGCTGCATTTGAGTTGAACTATTGGCTGGAAGCTGAGTTCAGTGAAGGTGAGCATGGGGAAGCAAGTAGGAGCAAGAGAACCTGCTCTGATACCATTGTTGGGTGCGGGGAGAAATGGAGTGCAAATGGAATACGAGGGAGCAGACGACAGTTGAGAGAACACAAAGTACTTGAAAATGAATAATGAGAAAGTACAAGTGGTGGCCAATATAGGCCCCAAAGTCAACCACAAGTGTTGACCAATGAAGTCAACATAAGGGTTGACTGATCCTAATTGGCCTACAAGGCCATAGCAGGACGAAGTGCTAACAAGAGGAACATTAGAACATTCACAACTATAGACTCTATGGTTCTTAATTATTTAGACATCTTCAACATCATAGGATCATCAGATCAAAAGCACTTAGATTTTAAATTAAAAAGGCATCACGCTTGGGGATACCTTTGGGATAGATAGGATAAAAGGTGAAAATCTAAGGAACAAGTCAAAAGGGAATTTACCATTAACAAACTTTGAAATATTTGTATTAGAAGAAGAATCCTTTGGGACCGGAATTCTTTAGGCTAGATGGGTGATAGACTTAGTTCTTACCTTGAGGAGCTTTGATGGTCTACTAAAAAGATAATCCTCCCATCTCTTATTAGAGGAAGAGACAATAGTGACATGTTATCTATTCTAAACTAGAGATGCTTAAGATGAGACTCTCATGCCTCATAAAAAGATCATTTTAGTAGGATTTGGAATCCTAATATCCGTGACAAAATTTGTAGCCTAGAACGGTTGAATTTTGCACAGTGGTTGTCAATGCTTGGTTGCACAAAAGGTAAAATTCAGCTCTGAAATACCATTCTTCTAGTACCATCTGATCAATGTATAGGGTAGATTATTGGAAGAAATTCAACATTGAGTATGCTAGTCTCCAACCTTGTGTCAATCTCCATGTGAGTTTGTGGAGATTATGGTCTTGGAATTTTATCCTTGGTCTCATATAAGTAGAGATCATATGGAACTTGCGGTCTTGCAGCTTGGAGCATGGCACTAGTGCCATTGTCTGGGACCTCTTAGATTTAATAGTCAACTTTCACATGGTGATTGACACAATGTGAGGAGTAGGCCAGATGAGAGAGAGGACCAGCTTCTATAGTGATTGCATGGAGAGAATTTGAGATTTGGCTTTTACCACTTCGAATCTTAGAGGCATTCTAGATCAGCCATCCCCTTGGATTGAGTTTAGAGAACCACTCAGGCTTGAGGGAGGCCCATACACTAAAAAGATTAAGAGATAGGCACCATCATACAAATCTTTGACAGTCCCTATGCCAAAAATAACAACTGCTATATATGCAAAAAAACAAAGCTTGCAATTATGTCAATATCTTTCATACAGAAGACGCTACTTTCCTAGTCAAAGAATGCAACGGATATATGAAGAAAAGTTGAAATAAGCCTTATCTTCAAGCATACCTTTATGAAAGAATGTAACAATGCCCGGAATGTTTCTTGCGCCGACGTATAGTCTGCAAGTGGTTGTCCAGGAAGGAAGCTTGCCACAATCTGGTAAATTATCCACCTTCCAATATGTAAGCCATAAGTAAACACAAAATTTTCACGATTCAGGTGTAGACAAACACAATGAGTCACTAGACCTTTATTGGATGTATTTCAAAGCGCTCAAAGTAAATTTGACGACTAGATGTTGACTCGGCAAGAGAGTTGCGGTAAAATGGCACAAGCTTCATTAAAGTTTCTTCATCAAGATTCAAGTCAATGGCCTGAAAGGACATACCATTAGTATTTGCAACAATTTACTGAGAAGAAATATGGTATCCAAGGAGATGGAGATATGTTGTCCTGAGCTAATTTAATGAAACAGATGCTAAACAAGCTAATAGCAAAATGTCATATTTTCAGAGTGTCTGTGCAGCACCTGAAGAAGGATAGATGAATACTTCACATGATTGGGATTTGTTGCATCATTAGAAATGATAACAGCCATGTGCAGCACAGTCTCACACTTTTTAAAGCGATCCTGACCATGAACTCTCAGGATGGCTGAAAAAGGAGCTCCTTGCCACTTCTCATCCACACTCAAAGTCTGCCAAGATCATATCTTGTAAAACAGCAATCTTGCAGCATGTAAACAAGAAAAAACTATTGATTGTCTGATGTGGAAGCTTCTAATACTGATTAAGATCCTTTGTGCTTCTATACCAGAAATTAATCAATGTAAGATACCTGAATTTTAACTTGAAAAAGGGTATGCTTTTCCGTTTTGAGGCATTCAACCAGCAAATTGCTCATCTTCAAGCACAGGATGGGTGCAAATTCAATTTTATCTCTAGAAGAATCTGCATGAACCACTTCATTCCTCTGTTCAAAAAATAACAACCACACAGTTTTTCTTGATTAAAACTGTTTAAAGCTATGTGGGAAGTGATCAATAGAGTGCATATACTAGAACCCCAAAGTAAGAAAGAAGAGCTTTGAATTAGACATCTTATTTATAATATATTACATTCACAAGCCAAAACAAAAAGCAACAATGGTAATATACATATTGAATTAAATAAAGGTGACGGAACAGATCTAGAGAAAGGAGAAGAATAGCAAGAAGGAATGGGGGGGAGGGGAAGACAGCAGAGGGAAGGGTTGAGTAAGGGAAGTGAAGGGGACGATAGCTAGAGAAAGAAAGATGTATTAACATCTTCAGGAGACCTCACACACCTATGAGACAAGTTTCAATCAGAAAAAGTAACTCATACAAGCCACTATGGGCTGAGACAAAGGGCCTCCCTAGGGCCCTTATTGTGTGTGTGTGTGTGTGAGAGAGAGAGAGAGATGTATTAGTGTCTGCAAGAGGCTTCGCGGGCCTATGACACAAAGAGAGCGAGTTTATTAATGTCCTTGAAAGACCAAAGGGTCTATGAGACTGTCATGACAAGAGAAATCACTAATCCTTGATTAGTAGACATATACGCCAATAGTGTAACATGTATTTGTATTTATGATGGACACCGACCCATTTGTTATGGCGGTGGATCATCTCAATAGATAGAACTAGTCGAGCTGGAGCCACTACTTCAGACGGCATCAAATTTGGACATGTGACACTTATTTTATTAATAAAGATATGCACACGGATGTCTAGGTACTAGGGGCAATAGGAAGGGAAGGGTGCATTAAGGTGCATTGAATGGTAGATGCATGGGTCATAGGATAAGGGTAGGTGTAAATGGGAAGATGGAACTTGAGTCATCTCAAGGGATATTAATGAAAGGGTATCACCCTTTCATTGTGAATCTCACGTAGCATTTTCCCCTTCACCTTGTATTCATCTACGATCTCTCTCCCACCTTGCATGTAGGTCGAAAGAGAACCAAGTACTCTCACGAGGGCGCTCTTCCCCATTGGAGGGCCGATTGGCATTCAAATTCTGTATGCATTGCACGCATTTGCATTCTTGAGAAGTCCGTTTCTTCATAGAGACTTGAAAAAACCAGATACAATGAAAGCTCGAGGGGTGGGACCACTACAACGGAAATCCACACCGGAGATGAAAAAATAAATACATCGTGCTGTCGCTCTACGGAAATGTATCCAAATGCAAAGGACAAAAGGGAGTGATCTCCCTAGCAGTTGACCATCTTATCAGCTAGCCATCTTGAG
The DNA here is from genome assembly GCF_047967505.1 of Dipteris shenzhenensis. Taxonomy (NCBI): domain Eukaryota; kingdom Viridiplantae; phylum Streptophyta; class Polypodiopsida; order Gleicheniales; family Dipteridaceae; genus Dipteris; species Dipteris shenzhenensis. The sequence continues at coordinate 36,327,578 of NC_141610.1, read as the reverse complement.
TGATGAGACCTATGTATGCTGTTTGTGGAACCACTTCCTCCGGTCGATTGAGGATAGAAGAGATTATCTAGGTAGGCAGTGGCTCTAGATCTGGTGAGGGCTGGTGCCATCGAGGAAGGAAAACAATAATAGAGTGTTGCTAGCCGCTTTGCCTGATTAGTCTATCTGGGGCCCTCTCTTCTCAAATAATCTCTTGGGAGATAGCTTGTTGTTTGACAAACGCTATTGTTGCTCCAACGGTCTGTCTCAAGTCAAATAGTAAAGAGATGCGTGTGGTCCTCATGTCGGGGACTCTCTCGATCTCTGCTAGGTTGCATATCCTACTGTCCCAGGCTTTGAGACACCCCAAAAAAGAAGTCAATGATCATCCTCTGCCTCGCAAGAGTTGGTCTCCATGTCGCTAGGCCTTCAAAAGGAGTTGGTCTCCATGTCGCGGATCAAGATGGACCTAATCCGTTCTTGGATAAATAGCAGTGCTGTCCATGGATCTCATAGTTCACTAAGCATTTGAATGCAAAGCGCAGATCCATGTCTCGTGGAATGCCCTCTGCCTCTCCATCATACATAGCTATGAGAAGATACTCGTAATTCAAACCTCGGCATGGCCTAATCTACCTGAAAATCTGCCTTCTCCAACAGCTCTAACTCTCTCACACTCCACAAATCGAGCAACCTGAGTGTCAAGTGCTAATGCATAAATCTTCAATGTGACATGTCTGTTCATTCTGGTCATGTAGATTCTAGACTCATAGGAACCTTGCCTTATGGATCACGATAATGGTGTTAAGGGTCCAAATGTGAGGGGAACCGGTGTGAAACTACCTCATTCAATAGCTTTGCTAAGATTAGGCCTAAGGTACTAAGTCCATGTGCAATCTACTCAGTGCATAACCCCTCACGATTTTAAGCTCGGTCATTGTATAACTTAAGAGTTGTATGCTTGATTGATATCATTGGTGGTGAAGAGTAAACAAGAAATAGGGTGAGGTAGCTATGGAAGATTTGGTGTCGGCAGGTTAGGGACGTCATAGAGAGTGCATGCATAAGTCTTCCATGATGAGAGGGGATGTGGTTCTCTACTCAAGAACCTCCGCCAAAATTCCATAGAGTTATTGCTAAACATAACGCTTAGTAAATCTTCCTCATTTTGGCGGATGAATTCCCTTTTCTTCCACGTACTAGACCATGATACTATATTTTGGTCTCAGTCTCTGTGGCAAGGTGGTGATGCTTTTTCTCAAATTTGAGTTGATGGCCAAAGCCCTTACACTCATCATCCTACCATCTATTGCAAGGGGCCGATCCAATAGGTGGTGGGAGGATGGATCTGGTGGTATGTACACCAAGTAAAGTTGCGAAATATGGGGGCTAATTTCTGATCAAAGTAAATCTCTTGATAGGCTGTGTATGTGTGATGGCTCATGGGATGTGCTCAATGATGGGAATGGGATGGACAAGCTAAAAACACAAAGGAATGGTTGCCTCTAGTAGGGGGTAGTGGGATGAAGAAATCTATTGTTACGCCATGACGGGACTAACTAGGCTATAGGCTTACCAAAGCCTAGGTTTCATTGACTTGGGATCTTGGACTCTACCTAAACTTAGAGCATGGTCTAACTTGGGGTTAACGCGTTCATCCCATGGTTTGTTTGGACTTTAGCTTGAAGTTGAACCCTACTAGGGTCTGATGTTTACTAGACCTGGATAGAGGATGCTTCATTTGGTAAGAGCGAGCTTCGAGCTTCGTAGAGTCCTGACGCTATGAGGGAAAACGTAAAGACCCTTGAGACTGCTTATCATGATAAAGGATGCACATATCCCTGGCAGAAGAAGAGGATGAGAAATCATGGTGCAAGGGCACGTGGTATGGGACACATGTTTGGACTTCGAGGATGGTGCAAGGGCATATTCCTAGCAGAGAAAGAGGATGAGAAATCATGGTGCCCGGGGTCTGAGAATTACTAGACCTAATTAAGGGATGTTCGATTTGGTATTAGAGCTAGCTTCAAGCTGATAGAGCCTTCATGCTCTGAGGGAAGCGAAATTCCCTTGGGGGTAAAAAATGCACATATCCCTAGCAGAGAAAGAGGATGAGAAATCATGGTGCTTGACTTTTCTGGTTTTGCTTGGAGATGTGGCAGTAGGATTGAATCCGAGCTGTTTTTGTTTATTTTGCTTTGAATTTTTCTATACGTGTTTAACCCAAGTATATACTAGTTGGTTGGCCCAAAATAGAGGGCTTCATCTATAGAGGTGAAGAGCGTTTCCCATCACTGCCAAAGGAGTCCCCATACTAGGGTGCTGACTGCTCCATGTGAAATGGCTTGAAGGGCTGAAAACAAGAGGAACGGTGGGCATCTCCCATAAAATCTCAATAATGATCCGCATGCTTGGGTACAAGCTGCTTGCCTCTATCCTCAGATGCATGTATATCCAGTGGGTTCATTTGCTGGTCAAGCTATCGGGAGATCTGCTAGCGAAGTGCTAACCCATCTACACAAACGTACCCTAGAGCATGGTAGATAATGCCTCTAAAAAAAGTGCCTGTACAATAGTGGATGCACGTGATAGGGGACGGGATGGCATGCCCGTGTTACTAGTGGGTGCTTCAGAATCCAAGCGTGGAATTTGCAATTCGTAACCGGACTGAAATTTGAAGTTGGAATACGAGATTTGGAGCTTGTATATTCCGAAATCTAAGTCTTCATGACATCGCAGCCGCAAGTCATGGCGTGGGAGTATAAGTCTGGAAGCCGAGAGTGTTGATGTGGAAGTCATGAATTCATGATTTGAGTGAGCTGATGGAAAATCTAGGGTTTGAAATCTGAGATCCAAGTGCACTGATCGGGATCCAAGATCTAGGTAGACGGATCGATAATTTTGAGATCAAGAATCTGATTGTCATGCTGGCAATTTGTGACTAGGAGGTTTGGATTCGGGTCGCTAAACTGAGAATCCAGGATCCGAGTTACTGTCTCGTACCAGTCTTGATGATATGTACTAGTGTAATTAATTACTAATGTGCCTTGGAAGAAGAACACAAGGGAGATGAGCAATGTATGGCATCCTGCCAATGTGCCTCGGAGAAGAACACGAGGGAGATGAGCAATGTATGGCATCCGTCGTATAGTCTGTATGGAGGCGGCATCCTTATGTAATAGGTGATGCAAATCTATAAGGGGGACCTTGAAAGCCTCTCCTATTGGTGATGAGCACGATCGGCTTAAGCATTGCAGCAAAGTGGCGAGCATGGTGTGGCAATGCAATAGGACAGTGAACGTCAACGTTGAACATCAACTAAAACTTTGCCATTCTGGAATGTAAAAAACGCTGACTATGGATCCTTGGTCTCCACATGTGGGCTATGAAGCTCGCTTGATCTAGTGGGAGACGAGTGGCGAAAAACAAGGCTAGGGAGGACTGTTGATTTTGTGCTACGCTTCCTACCTGTACAAAGGTACAATGAAGATGCTAGAAGAAGATGAAAGCAAGCTAAAGGTGTAGAGCTTAGGAGAGTGCTTTAAAGGAGAAGGTAGACTTGAAGGGGTAGGGAGGAAGCAATACCGATGTCTAGTTGTCACTCCCAACTAACACTTTGAGGTTGTTAAATGCCACAAGTGGGGTGGGTTTTTTTTTTCCCCCAAAAAAGAGACTTCTATTAAGTAAGAAAGAAACCCGCTAGAGCAAGCTCTGTGCGGAAATACACCATGCTAAGCATGTAATAAAAACACCTCAGAGAAATGAGGTAGAAAGAAACCAAGGCTGAGGCTGAAAATGCCATCTCAACCCTGTAGAAGTCTCAGCAAAGAAGGGAGAGTCTCTCCAATCTTTGAGAAAAGTAACTCTCCTGGAGAGGCTGCTCGAGATGATCCTTGCATGGTCGCCCAAATGGCCATCAGAGTGTGTATCGTATCTGTCCAAGTACTGGCCAAGATCTGAGAAGGGTGAACCTGAGAACCCTCCAAAGTCTCAGTGCATCTGGCTCTCCAAATGTGCCATGCTGCAATGCTAGCTAGGATCTCCCATGGAGAGTCAACCGAGGAGTGAGCAACCCTGAAAAGAGTGGCCGGAACATCCTCTAGAGAGCACGACTCCACAAGGTGTCATCGGATGTGAAGAGCCCAAGAGGAGTCAAGTCTCTCAAAAAATACATGGGGCCTTGAAAGAGTAAGCCAAGCCACTGATCCCCAGTCATATAGAAAGGTAGGCGAACAAAAGTGCTGAAAAGTCTTGCAATCCCCTTCCATATGATTCTCGCCTGTCTGCAATCCCATAGGCAGTGTTGTATTGTCTCCAAAGCAGAAAGCAGCGAGGGCAAGAAGGGTCAGGTCCGAACTTGGATCTCCAATGGTTCACTGCTATCCCACCATGAATAAAAAGCCAAAAGAAGAGAGTGATTTTTCTATTCCGGTGGGATTTCCAGAGCCTTTGCCAAAAAATTCTCTGCAAGTCAGCAGAAATCTGTAAGTTCTCCCAATGAGGAGCTCTGGTAGGCTTCCAACCCCTAGAGCTGAGCTGGAATTTCCTGGCATTACTGACCGTGTAACAAAAGAAGGGGATGCCCTTCTCTCGGTGCCCTTCATCTATCCATTCCCATTCCCCAGGGTCCCACTGCAAAAACTTAATTGGGACACCTCCATAGAGCCACAGCCTCCATGAGCCAAGGGCGAGGAGAAGCGGGTCAGGATCCAAGTACCACTGTGAAAGAGAGCCATGCTCCATGAAGCTACCTATCCTGACTGGCTGAAACGGTATCTCCAACAAGATAGGTACCTCCAACAAGATATCGTATGTGGATCTGGACAGCCTGCCCCTGAAGAAGCATCAAATACTAAGGCATCCTCATGTGGGTCAAGAAAAGCAATCACCTGTAAAGGAACTCCCAATCTAGATAATGCCCCCATCCAGGTGGAGCAAGTAATAGGCATGTCATCTGTGTCCACCCAATCGAAGGGCAAGGCTGCATCAATCTGTTGGACTCTCCCTGCACTCCCTCTGAGTAAGGAGAAGCTCCAAGTGGTCTGCCAAGCTCATCCAAAATCCTGTCATTCCACATGATAGGCTGCCTTTCAATCTCTTCACGCGTGGATGGGGGAATCCTGCGAAGAGTACTCCTGAAGCTGGCCCATGCTTTCAGGATAGCAACCATAA